>NW_022990397.1:94406-228464 GCF_902827175.1 Gymnodraco acuticeps
AGCTTCACTGTGTGCCAGCAGCCATTCCTGGAGGGCAGTCAGGCAAACAGACCCAGCCAGTGCCCGCTGCATGACACACAGACAGAGAGGGGGAGGGGGTAGAAACATTAAGATGAGAGGGCAAAATATATTTAAGCTGCTAAGAGCTGATGAGAGGGGGCAGGTTGGAAAAATAGATTGAAAAAAAAGTGGAGAGGCTGTAAAAGAGATTAAGAGGGGGATAGAAGAGAGAGAGTGGGAGATAGAGAGGGATGGGGGCAAATGGAGGGCAACCTGCGCGATGTTTGCATGCACACAGAGGAGCAGACAGGCACGCAGCTCAGAGCAGAGGCAAGAAGAGAGCAAAAATAACTCCCCCCCTCCCTGCTAAAAACTCAGCAGGCCAGTCCTGCAAGACACAACGACCGAGCAGAGACCAACGAGAGGCAGGATACAGAACGGAGTTGGGAGTAAAGGGAGAGATGAGTGGTCACACACACATGTACACAGCACACACAGTGAAGCTTAAAGAGGACACATTTAAATCATCTTTCAGGTTCATATTTGTATTGTGTGCCTCTACTGGGACATGTTGCCATGCTTTAATGTTGGAAAAGGTCTCATGTTCTCATTCTAAATATTTGAGGTACTACTTTACATAGGGTTCATACACTTTTCCACAAATGCTTTTCCATGACCTTTACCTAATTTTCCATGACCAAAACATTACTCTTTCTCAGTGGTACCACTGAAAATGGTTTATTTGAACATGGAACAGGAAAATAAGGTCTGCATATGAAACATGTTGTGCCTATCTAAAACAAATCCAATAGTAGGCTTACTAGCTTCTAAAAGCTAAAGCAACTAAAATCTCTCACCAGCAAAATACCTCGACAGTTAAATGCCATTTTACGTTTAATTACTATACGATACAGTATTTTATTATCATTATAATATTACTATTTCGGCGATTAGATACAATATAAATTATATTTGATGCAACTTTAGTTACATTTCCATGACTTTCCAAAACTTTGGGAAAACTATTGTTTTCCATAACTTTTCCAGGGCCTGGAATAAGCATTTTGAATTTCCATGACTTTTCCAGGTTTTTAATGACCGTAAGAACCCTGCTTACATGAATATTTTTCACTTGATGCTACTTTACACCACTACACTTTGTAGTCACATCATGTACTTTTTACTCCACTTATTTTACAGCTTAGGTTAAGCTACAGTTCAGTATATTAAAGTTGTTCAAATAAACACCATCTTTTCAAATTCCCAACTAAAATTCACACAATGAATACTTTTACTTTTGGTACTTCAAGTATAATTTGATACTAAACCTTTTTTTTGTATAATAGTATTTTTACTAAGTGAGTGAGGGTTTGAATATTCCACGATGAGCACTGTTTTACAAAATGTATTTTTTTCCCCCATAGAATTATTAAATATATATATAACCATTACTAAATAAATAAATTAGAGAAACATTGAGGGATAATAGTACAGGTTTCATCATCTATTAATGCCACCCAACCCAGTCTTGCAAAACAAAATCATTTACTTAATTAGAATGTTGTAACTCGTAACAGAGTATTTTTACACTCAAGTTAAGCTCCTTTTATGATCAGAGCACTTCTTCAACTTGTGGACAGGAGGGAGAAACGTGTGTGAGGAATGAGAAGTGAATGAGCTTCAGAGGAAGGAGGAGGAAGGAGGGGTGAGGAGGAAGGAGGGGTGAGAAGTGAGTCTGCTGTGCCCCATGTGTGAGTCTCTGGGCAGGGTAACACTGCTCCCTCGGCCTCCGTCCCTCTGGACCGCATTAGACATGGCACTCAGATAATACACTGCTGGGGATGTGTGGGGGGGCAGACTGGGGGGGGGGGGGCAGGGGGCTGAGCACGGGAAAATTCTTCCCCGACTTTAATACCACTGGACCAAGACAAGAACAATAATCAGACTCTAAACCGCTGACTGCAAAACATCACGTAGCTCAGATCCAGAGCAGCATGTGGCTCACAGTTATGGAAACACACACACACTAACACACACTTCAACTCTCAACTGTTGTCGTATCGGCCAGGAGTTCTTTGACATAATTATCCCACATTTCGGTAAATACACTCATTACAAGGCTTATTCAATTTGGACCTTCTGTGGTTTGATCTTTTTTGCTAGCGGACCGTTGCTAAGCAGGACGCTCTGGTCAATGTGCTGTCATATCAAGTAAACACGAAAGGAAACAGCAGAAAAGACAGACAGGAAGTAAACACTAAAGGAAACAGCAGAAGAAGACAGACAGGAAGAAACACTAAAGGGAACAGCAGAAAGACAGACAGACAGGAAGTAAACACAGATGGGAACAGCAGAAGAAGACAGACAGACAGGAAGTAAACACAGAAAGGAACAGCAGAAGAAGACAGATAGGACGTAAACACTAACAGGGAACAGCAGAAGAAGACAGACAGGAAGTAAACACTAAAGGGAACAGCAGAAGAAGACAGACAGGAAGTAAACACTAAAGGGAACAGCAGAAGAAGACAGACAGGAAGTAAACACTGAAGGAAACAGCAGAAGAAGACAGACAGGAAGAAAACACTAAAGGGAACAGCAGAAGAAGACAGACAGGAAGTAAACACTGAAGGAAACAGCAGAAGAAGACAGACAAGAAGTAAACACTAAAGGGAACAGCAGAAGACAGACAGGAAGTAAACACTGAAGGAAACAGCAGAAGAAGACAGACAGACAGGAAGTAAACACTGAAGGAAACAGCAGAAGACAGACAGACAGGAAGTAAACACTGAAGGGAACAGCAGAAGAAGACAGACAGGTCGTAAACACTAACAGGGGACAGCAGAAGAAGACAGACAGGAAGTAAACACTGAAGGGAACAGCAGAAGAAGACAGACAGGAAGTAAACACTGAAGGGAACAGCAGAAGAAGACAGACAGGAAGTAAACACTGAAGGGAACAGCAGAAGAAGACAGACAGGAAGTAAACACTAACAGGGATTTTAAGTTGCGTTGCTGTTGGCAGAGGAACGGACTATTATTTCTTAGCGGAAGCAATACGAAAACATTTAAATAAATATTGTGAATCATATCGTTGGTTTATTTATGTATACAAAATATAGATGTGTAGCGTATTGTCCTTTCTGTTACTTAGACATTAGCCCCCCCAAAAATGTAATTGTTCCATCTAACTCTAAACAAACTTACAAATATAGCCGCCTTTAACATTAAATGTGATTTGACATGATCTGAAAAAAGCACAAAAACATTAAATCTTTTTTTCCTTTTAGATTCTTTATTAAATCAATGTTACATTAAACTAACATAAATAATTTTTTTATGAACAAAAGGCACACAGTTCAAATATAACAAAGAGGACGTCTGTACAGTTTCAATAAAACATGTCTACTGTCTCAGAGAGAGAGAGTGGTCCAAGAGAGATGAGTTCCGGGGGGGGGGGGGTCTCAGCGGGAAACGGGTCACCTCTTCAGCCCCCCCCCCGCCAGGAGCTGAAACGGAGGGCACAAAGGCATAAACGCTGACCAGGCACAGCACTGGTATGAAACCTCTGCCGGGAGGTTTTCTTTTTCTACGGATGTGTAAAAGTCCCGCCGAAACTCACGTTCAATGTCCGACTGAAGAGGCCACGAGATCCGTTTCCACTAAATAAAAAAACACGCAGCACAAAAAAAAAATTGTCCGGAGGCTGGGTTAACACTCACGATGATTTGTTGTAAGAGAATGACGGGGAGTTTAATGTTTGTGTTGCTGCTTCCTGGGGATAATACAGCCGGCTTCACAGTACTGGCAGGACGCTCCCTGTCCTGATGGGAGTTTAGTTACAGCCATACGACTTGCAGTCAAATCACGGTTACGACGACTCCGTTTGGTTTTTCCTGCTTCTGCTCCGAAATAAGGTAGATCAAATCCTGTGGTGATCACCGCTAAAATCCTGTAAAGCAAAGTCCAGTCCGGTTGTGGTCGCCCACCTCTGAACACGGATGGTGTCGTCCGTTTGTAGGTCCAGTTTTTGTCCAGTCTGATCCGCTTCCTTACAGTCCAGTCTGATCCAGTTGTCATTTCCTCGACTGTCGGAGCGGCAGATGTTTGAAGCTCAGTCCGACAAAGAGATTCCAATAGAGTCCGTTTCAGCAACAGCTAAAAGTACTCTAAATATCACCGTGTCAAAAACTGTTTCCTTTTGCATCTGAGGTGGGGAAAACTCCGCCCGCCTGGCACCGTGACAGACTGTAAGGTGAGGGGTTTCCAGATTCAGACAGTCCCAGGTCTGACGCTCACACAGCGACGGTGCCCGGTACCTCCTCGTAGTGGATGATGAAGTACGGGTAGCTCTGGTCGTCGTTGAAGATGACGTAGATCTGCGGGTCCACCCAGTTGTCCACGCAGGAGTCGTAGGAGGTCACTGGAGGGGTCGCGGAGGTTGATGGGTGGGGGTCGTCGCATGGAGGGATTTCCTACAGTAAACCTGCATAACATAGAAGAAGAGGAGAGTAAGTTAAAGACGCTCTATTATGGGGGGGTTCCTCTTGTTTCCGTATGAGAAAAATAAAAGAGCTTTTTGAGCATTAAAGCATGGAGACATGTCACAGTCGAAACACTAACCACTAATATGAACCTGAAAACAAGCACAAAACGTCCTATTTAAATGATAACTGGTCAGCAATGGCTTTGGTATTTTAATTATATAACTACAAGTCTGAGAGTTACGTTAGAATAATTCTTATAAAAGGACTGGAATACATTTGCTGATTACAAGGCTGCTGCTCGTCTGTGTGCTTTAGGGCACCTTAAATAATATAAGCATATGCCGTAAGTGCACGAAACAAATGTAGTATATGAACTGAGCCAGCGCATTGTAAACCAGATTGTTTTTCCCTCTCTTAAATATTAATGACAAACCCTAAAGACTTCCATAAATCTCTATCTTTGTTCCACTTGCCATGGGTCATACATAAATCATATTAAAATAAGAACATTTTTAAGCTACAGACAGAGGAGGAGGGGGGGGGGGGGGGGGGGTTCAGTGCCAGATAGTGTTTCAGTTAACCCTCGCTGTGCAGATAACTTCTTGGTCTGGAGGGGGGGGGGGGGGCACTGCAGACTGAGCTGGGCTCGGTCTGATGGGGGCAGCCAAATCAGCTGTTTTACATGTGTGGAGGAGATTTGACTTGTTTTGAGGGAGCAGCGTGGCCCATAGCGTGACTGAATGATGGTTTATGGAAAAGTAGCTCCGGATTTCCATGATCCAAATTAATAGTCATGTGTTCTGTACATGAATCTTGATAGCATATGTGTTATAGGGAACTTATTTACATAAATACATAGAATTAGGGACACTAAAACACGTAACCCGTATCACAGTGCACTGAGACAAACTGTAAAGCATTAACGCATCACTGTACCCTGTATGCAAGGGCTGGTTTGCTTTCACTAACTGTACGGAGGCTCAGTCACTGGTACATTTTTATATACAAAGCCATGTTAGGGAAACTTCCATCTTATATCTGCTCCCTGATCTCACGGAAAATTGTAAGTGGCTACTGCCTGAGATCGCATGCTGTGGTTTTATTAAATGTGCCAACTGCTAGGACTGTCTTAGGGAAGACAGCTTTTAGATGCGCAGCTCCTCTGTCTTGGAATAGTCTGCAAATTAAATGGAAACTGAAACAATCTGGTGCCACTAAATGTTTTTAAAGCTCGGTTGGATGCTAGTCAATCGGAAGCTGTTGGTACCTGTTTATGTGGATAATTATGTAAATGATGCTGTATGATGTCCTTTTGTTCTTCTATTTATGTTTTTATGTTTCATGTGGAACTACTTGAGCAGGTCTCCCTTGAAAAAGAGATCAATGATCTCAATGGGATTTATCTGTATAAATAAAGGTTTGAAATTAAATGAAACCCCTAATAAAAAGAAAATAAACTGTCAATAAATAATCTTTTACAGATTCTAATAAAATATCACTAATAATAAAAAAGCAGCGCATTTTCCACTAACTTAAGGGGGCAAAAAAACAGCATTTTCTGCTATTGTTGTCTGAAAAATTACTCAAATATTTGAAATTTAAAATAAACTACTTGTTATACTTGTTATTATTTATTTTCATATAGATTCAAATAAAATGTCCATCCTTGTTTCTCAAAGATATCTGTCTTTAAATGTCTTGTTTTCTCAGTCTGTAAAGTTAAAATATAATAAAAAGGAAATGGAAAATGTTCCTAATTTAGGGTACATTTTGCAATTTTATCATGAATAATAACCTCAAAAATACTGAACATATATTTTCCTCTTGCCAATTAAACTTATCTAAATAGGGATATGAATTACTAATACAGTGATAAAACATTAATACCCTATCATCAACACCTTTTTTTGTAGTGATTAACGTGTAAAAGAGAAAAGAAAAATCCATAATCAGAGACTTCCTCCCCCCCGTTTAACTGGGTCAACCACAGTCACACACACACACACACACACACACACACACACACACACACACACACACACACACACACACACACACACACACACACACACACACACACACACACACCCACACACACACACCACACACACACTACACACACACACACACACACACACACACACACACACACACACACACACACACACACACACACACACACACACACACACACACACACACACACACACACACACACACACACACACACACACACACCACACACACACACACACACACACACACACACACACACACACACACACACACACACACACACACACACACACACACACACACACACACCTTCCAGTGAGGACTTTGGCCAGGAACATTGCAGTGGACTCCTTTGGGCGAGCGCTTGGAGAAGTTGTGAGAGTAGACAGCTTTGCGGGCGAAGTAGGACCCCTGTCCCGAACATGGTGGCGTGTTTCCCGCCACACCCGGGGGTCGAAGTTGTGTTTGCAGATCCCCTCCACCACGTCGGCCGAGGTGCCGTGGAAATAGGTGCCGCTCGCTCAGCAGCCGGTCCATCTCAGACAGACGCCGGGACATGTACTCCTTCTTCCTGTGGATATGAAAATGATTATTATTATTCATTTTAACAAGACAACATTAGGGCCGTGTATCTGGCCATAAAACATGTATCATTACACCAGGGTTACAATATATCTTGAATTACATTGTATTTAATTTTTATAAATGACCCTTTTTTAGTCATTCACCTTATTTGACAAAATTCCCTTTTTCATGCAATTAAAAAAATCTGTATTTGCAATCATTTAACTGTGCATGTAAAAATACATTTTAATTCCACACAAATGTAATCACATTCATCACAATGCTTTAAAAAGCAGAAAATCTTGCTTATTGAAGAGACAAAGATTTTTGCATGGAAGATTCTTTAGAAAAATAATCTCCAGTGTTTGGATATTAGATTCCGCCCCTTGACAATAAACATTAAAATGTCAAAACGTTCTGTACTCTTCTTGATGAGACTCGGCTCACAGACAGACCATCGCTCAGGTGATGAACTACAGCTGCAGCCGTCAAACCCACAGAGGTTGTGACCACAGCCTTGTTTACTATCGACTGGCTAAGAACATATGGCCTAATGTGTACGCACACACACACACACACACACACACACACACACACACCACACACACACACACACACACCACACACACACACACACACACACACACACACACACACACACACACACACCACACACACACACACACACACACACCACACACACACCACACACACACACACACACACACACCACACACACACCACACACACACACACACACACACACACACACACCCACACCACACACACACACACACACACACACACACACAACACACACACACACACACCCCAACACACACACACAGAAAGCCTGTCAGAGCAGAGAGGCTGTGACCCCGGCGTGACCTCCTGTGACCCTGGAGACCTGACACAGACACACACTGCAAATCATTAACACACATACACACATTTTCAATATCATATGATCCATTTTTGCGTTGAAGCTGTTCAACTTCCTTTCTTTAAAAAAGCAAACACACGCAAACTAGCAGTTATAGCTTCCCTTTCATGAGTGTGGGAAGAGGAAACACACACACACACACACACACACACACACACACACGCAGTGCCAGTCATTGTGAAAGCCTGTGGTACCAGGCAGTGTGTGAGAGTATAACTGTCACAGCTGATGGTGCCAGATCATTGTGACATCCTCATCATTGCCACATCCTCTCCAAACATGTCCCTCTCTTCATGTGTTCATTCACCACTGCCAACACTTTCTCACACAGGCTCTCATTCGCCATGTTCCTCTGTCCCCCTCTCCTCACATTGTTCCTCATGCACCCTGTGTTTGTCGTCCACAGATGATGTTTCTTTCTGCAAGTCAATACTGTGTCAAGTCAATACTGTGTTGGAAGTATTTTGAGATCAACAGAAATCTGGATCGAAAGCTTAACATCTGACATCTTGCCTACAACTTTAGCACCACTTCGGGGCAATAACAACATCCCATAAACATCAACATGACAAACATCTCTCTGTGCTTGCCCACCACTTATAATCATAGCATGCTCATAAGAGCTCCAGCAGTTAAGCAGAGTAACCTTTAATAAAACAGCCACAGATGCATCAAAGGTCACACGCCACAGCTGCAACACACATTGTAGAAGTGTGCACGCAAAAGCATGAAGACACTAAGACCACAGAGAACCTTAAAATGTTTTGAGATAAGGCGCCATTGGTTATGATTGATGGAAACGCTGCATGATTCTGAGTTTAGATTAAGAGATGATCTCCCGCCTCCAGCTCGTTCAAAACGCTGCTGCTAAGAATAACCACATCGCAACAATTCATGCTTCCTCACACTGGCTACCTGAGAGGCCTTTCTCCGAGCTATTCATCAAACCTTTTTATTGCTTTATGTCCCTTACCGCTACTGTCAGGGCTCTTAAACTTTAAAAAGACCTGCCTGAGGAGATCAGAGCTGCAAACACTGTCTGCTCTAATAAATAACACTTAAAAATAATTGCTTTCATGTGATTTATATTTATCTTTTATTACTTATGTTTGTTTTACTCTGTGTTCTGAAGAGGGGGGCAGGAACGAGGCCTCAAAACTCGGGAATTACTTAGCGTTGTGTTGCCAATAACAAGTGTCTAAATAAGACTAAACGTCATCACGCCAAACATTAGCCGCCTTTAGCTTACCGGACGTGAAGTCATGTGACCGTGCTGTAGTTCCTTTATAGCCTAATGTTAGCTTTTTACTTCAAAAACCATAAAGTGGTAATATGTGAAAATGATCCTGCTGAACAATACTTCGTTTAAAATGTGTATTAATATAATGATAATTTATAAAAAAGGTACAAGGCTCCTGGACTCACCTCTTGTATTTCTCCCAGAGGAAGGGGTTCTGTACTCGCTGGATCTTGAGGATCCTGAACTTGGTCTCTGACACGGTTTTGTGGAAAAGGCTGTAAACAGTCCGGTAGCTCCGGTCCTCGCGGGACACCGGCACCTGCAGGAAGTCCTGGCTCATCGTCATGGGCAACCACGTCTCCGGGAAAAGGCTAGGGGGGGTTGGTGGTGGTCGGCGAGAGGGGGTGCGACACGGAGAGTTCCATTGACGAGGACAAAGAGGAGGATGAGGAGATGAGGGGAGATGAAGGGAGGGCACCCAAAGTCCTAAAGAGACAGAGAGAGAAAGGGTGTTCAAATTAAACAATTGACACACTCTTAAAAGTTTGTGATACATATATGGTTTTGCTTTTTTTCCCTTAAAAAGTGGAAATGTTTATTTTATTTCTCATTACATTTTGTTGCAATATAAAAAAATACATAAATGTTGTGCTAATGATGGGAAATGGAGACCCTTAAATGTTGAGTACACGTACCATTATTTCATTTAAATAACTTTAATCAATAAGTCAACAAGCTTGGTTTTACAATTTTTTTATATTTAATGTCAAGCAGTTCATTTCCCGAGGATATTCTACCTCAAAATAACTATATATGCTGCAGCACAGGCAGTATGAGAACAAATACATACCTCTTTGAACATTAAAGCATGTAAACATGTCACAGGAGAGACACAACATATACAT
The DNA here is from genome assembly GCF_902827175.1 of Gymnodraco acuticeps. Lineage (NCBI taxonomy): Eukaryota > Metazoa > Chordata > Actinopteri > Perciformes > Bathydraconidae > Gymnodraco > Gymnodraco acuticeps. The sequence goes on from NW_022990397.1 coordinate 104,558, forward strand.
TTGAACCTGAACATGTGCACAGTACAGTATGTCCTCTTTAATCTCAAACTATAAACTAGTCATCACAGTCTCATCTCAACACTCCTTTCTCCATATGTTTCCAATCAAAGCTGCATTGCAACGTTAAACTAAACCGCCGTCTGCTGCAACACGTCCAAAATCGTGTTGCTTCCAACTCTCAACAATGACATCACCGCTCCACAGCAGTCGCCACCGACCAAACAAAACAGCAGGAATGAAACGAGACCCCCGACAAGACAACAGGGAGGCGAGCGGAGAACAGAATAAAAAAGCTAATTGCGGAGCTGTCATGAAAGTGACGAAAAAGCTATTGTGGCAGTCGATAACAGTGGTTTAGCTGTCACGTTATCGCTAAGTGTAGATGCTGTTAGCCCTTTCAGTCGTGTGTGTGTGTGTGTGTGTGTGTGTGTGTGTGTGTGTCGTCAAGAGACAGTCATCAGCGAATCTCTGAGACAGTTTTCTCATCTCTCTTTCTCCCTTTTATCTCATCTGTCCGACCTAGATCTCTCCCCCAAAATCGATGTCTCTATTCCCCGTGAGAGAGATCACAGCACACACTGCGGCAGAAAACAAGTGTGAAATGAGAAAGGGACAGATAACAAGGGACTGATGGAGATGCAGAGAAAGGAAAAGAGTGAGAAAGTATGGTGCGGTGACCGGGGGAGGGAGAGTTGGCTGAAAATAACATCGTCGGGGGGGGGAGGGATGACAGAAGGAGAGGGAGAGAGGTGGGGAGGGGTGGCCAATCAAAGCTAATGACCTCAATGCCTAGCACACACTGTTCCTGATGCACACACACTTATTTTGGTCACTTGCGAGGACACTGCATTGGAAAACAACTTGAGCCATCATTGCATTTTGTTCCTAAAGTGTTTGTGATCAGTTCCTGCTAAATGATTAACACACTAAAAAACTAATGAAAAGGTCCCAGGAACAAACCCCTCAAAATGTCACCGCTTCTCTCAGCAGCTCTCTACCCAGTCTGGAAACCATTTATTCCCCCTCTCTCTCTCTCTCTCCTCCCTCCCTCTCTCTCTCTCTCTCTGCCTCTTTTCCTCTCGCTGTGCTCTCTATCCAACTGTCTCTATCTCCCGTTTCCACCGTGTCATTTTTCTGCCTGCTTCTCTCCTGCCCTCCATTTTGTTCCTCTTCTCTCGCCCGTCACTGGCCCTGCGGGAACAGATCGTGCTCGGACTGCAGCTGCCAGCTCGGACACACAGGAAGTGAACACTCTGCAAACGGGGTGAGATGACGCCACTTGTTTCCAATCTGGTGTTTCAGGAATAAAACAGCAGCTGAAAGAGGAAACTTGCAGAAATGTCCTCAAAGAAGTGATCCGATCTTATTCGCAGACTTTCTGACTAGTTATGAGACAAATAAGATGAAATATGAATCGGAAATTAACTAATCGCTCTACTCTCTCTGTGTACCTCTGGTATTGCCTTATCATGTAATTATTCAGGGTCAGCCTTCCCCCTGCACAGGACAGGTCTGTTCAATGCACCAAAACCTTTGTATAGCCGCATTAGAACAGATTAAAAGGTGAACGTGGTGTTCAGACAGTGTATTCAGCCCTGAATGCGACATTAGCAATGTGTACCGACCAGAGTGTGCCTGCGTGTCTCCAAACAGCGAGTCACAGGACACAGAGAGCCACAGGGAGACAGTGTATCACAAACTGAAGAGCTCACTGTGTGTGTGTGTGTGTGTGGTACAAAGTACACTGCTCTGTATGAATGGGTGTGAATGCATGTAGTATGTAAAGCGCTTTGAGGGGTCTTAAAGACTGATAAAGCGCTATACAAGTACAGTCCATTTACCATTTAATGCTAATGGGGTTTCATATCCAAAATACGGAACGTTCTCTTACAAGGTGAACATCAGAGTGCTAAACGGCACTCGGCGAGGTTTGAACAGGAAATAATAGTTTCAAGTTCAGTTTCTATGCTTCGTTTACCTGGAACAAGAAATCTGCAGATCCGCTGAAACTGTTTTAAATCCAGACTAAAGAGTTTTATTTTCGCCGCTGCTTTCGATGAAATAAATTCCACATCTCACACGGCTCTGTAACTTTAATTAGTTCATTTACACCCGTCTTATTCTATATTAGCTTGTTTTAGATTTATTTTAGTCTCTTGGCTTTTTATTGATTGTTTTTAATGTCATTTTATAATTTGTGCAGATGGATTCTGATAGATCACAACTATAAAGAAAAAGGCAAAAAAACAACAACTCGGTAGCATCCAAGCTCGGCTTTTTATATAACATATGTTCTTATTTGAGGCAGTGGCTACAGTGATATCAGGTGTTAAATGTCTCTTACTGTAGGTGTGGTGTCAGCATCACAGAGGACATGAACATGGGCCTCTTCTTGATCTGCCGCCTGAACCCGAACACGGCGTTCTGCTGGAAGCCCTCCCTGATGTTGAGGATGTACTGGTTCTGTAGCGTAATGAAGCGCACCTCCTTGAGACCCCTCGTACTCGCCTCCTCTATGAGCTTCACCACCGGCTGTGTAGAAGAGGAAGAAGAGATTAGACTCTTTTGTTTATCATGTTGACTATTGTGCATTTTCATTCAACCGTGGAAGGAGCAAGAGAGAAATGTCGTGTGATGCGTGGGGCGATGTTCAGATAACAACAAAAGCTGATCTGATAACAACGTCATCATGGGACATACCTAACATTGATAGAAAACAGTCAATCTTTACTTTGGTGAAATAAATATCTTCCAGGCCATAATGACATCACTATGTAACACTCTCTCTTTTATCGGCCAGCAAATTAATGTAGCAATTGTATCATGTAGAAGTGGTTGTGGTTTAAATCTAAAGGGAGTTGGCAACATATACGGTGTATATGTATGTATCTAAATCAATCCCATCACAGTGGCTAGAGACAATCAATTGATGTCTGCCCTTGTGTTCATAAAGCGTACTTGTGTTCATAAAGCGTACATATGAACACACACATAATTGCTTACCTCGGAGTATTCCCTCCAGCCAAAGTTGTCCCTGCAGTAGTACTTCCATCACTGTGTGACAGCTGGGGTGGGGTTGGGGTTTGTTGTGGGCGCGGCGTGAGGGCTGGCGGGAGTGGTGAGTCGTCGTACACGGTCAAATTCCAGGTCACACACACGCATCGCACTAAAGTCTAGGGAAAACACACGACCCCTGGAACACAAAAGTAAAAAAAGCATGGTTAAAAATTAAACAAAAAAGAACTCCTGCAGCCAGTCGGTGAGAAAAAGCATGATGTACAATGACACTGTTGGCTCACATGTGGCTGTGTCATGGTGACCTTGTACTTGAATTCCAGGAAACCTTAAATTTGACCCGAGTGCCCTGGAGCAAGACGACCAAAACCTCTAATTGCTCACTCACTGTGAGTCACAAAGCATGACAGTATCAACCACATGACTAAATCAAATGCAGAAAGTAGAAGGAAGCACACACACCAAAATGCATTAACATAATAATCTTAGTTTACTAAGGTAAAAGTAAGATAAGATACGAACATAAGAGATTCTGTCATTATGTATATCAGAAGGAAAACTGCCAAGTAATACGTCATTTCTGATGTTTTACTGTGTAGCATGATGGCTATAGGAATAGTTAAACATCTGTAGAAATATGTGAGAGGAGGAATGTCAGCAACACTTTAAAGGACATTTTAGGATATGCTCATTTAAGCTAAGAATTAGATGACAAGACTGATACTTTTCCCATGTAGTCGAAATATGAAGCAACCAGATATGAGCAAAGCTAACCTGCTGCTTATGGTAGCAGCAGGTTAGCTTATATTTTAACAATATAACATGTTTATATAAGAGAGATGTTTTAATTAGGGGAAGAGGGATCTTGCTGTTCAGTGGTTTTCCCTTGTGTTCTGCCTTTATGCTAAAGAAGCTAACATGCTGCTAACTGTAGCTTCACATTAGCTTGCAGACATGAGAGTGGTATCGTTCTTCTCATCTATCTCAGCAAAGAGCATTTTTCCAAACATGTCGTGATATACCTTCACATGTTTCCCTCTTATTTTGTGATACTGACAGTGGTTTTCCTGAGAGCCATGATAAGCTAAAGAGCAATGTTTTTGCCAAATGCTAAAGTGTTAGCATCCCTCTTAGCAAGTATATAAATGGTGGAAACAAAAATATGTTATCATGTGGATACAACCTCCCTTAACCCCTCTGTCTCAAAACGCATGGGTCATAGCCCCGTTGGGTGTGTATGTTCTGAATGTGTGTGCATCAGTCTCTCTACATTAGCTCTCCATAGGGCCTGTGGCAAATCCTTTCTGGGTCAGACGTACCACTCACGTAAATGTGGGCATCGCAGACTGGCACGCTATGCCATGGACATCAGCCAGACAGAGAGGCAGACACAAACACACACACCTTTAAACACACACATGCATCCACACACCACATAGCCACATGCAAACTTTACAAAGCACACAAACACACAGCATGACGGTGTTAATGGGCTCATTGATCTTTGCCGGGAAACTAATTGGATGTCAAGTCAAAGGTTAGACATTGGGGAGTGTGGGTCCGTCTGGAAATGTGTGAGTGGGAGTTTCGTTCCCGTGATGTGTGCCGTTAGGTTCGTTCCAGAAAAAGCATGTAAATGAAGTGAACGATAATACTCAAAAAGCTGAGTGCGTGTGTGTGGACCTTGCTGAGTAATATATTTCAATGGCCTGAAGAAGTGAAACCTCATATCATAATGGAACAGTGATATAAATATTCAGTTTCATCTCCTGCAAGTGCAATTACTGGTCTCTGAGGTCCCATCAGTTTCGATCCCTTTTCTGATAATGAGGCGTGCCGAGTCCAAAACTGATATGAATACTAATTATATACAAAGTTTTACGACTCAGTGTTTCTGCCAAGTAACACTGAGGCTGCGTCTGGTGAAGAGGAAGTGAAATAAGATTTTCTTCACCAAGCAAATGAAGAAACAAAACAGTAACTGCATGGGGAGTGAGTCAGATGACCAGAAAGACCAGGCAGATGCATAACGCAGATATCCTGGATATCTTTCTAAACTGCATTCAAGCATTTCAAAAATAACTAAGAATCCATGTTTTCGGTTTCATGCGGAGCGAGAACGGATACATAGAAGAGAGAGCGCAGTGGAAAGGGTCACCAAGAAACTGAAAATGTGGCAGGAACAAATAAGTGTGAAAAAAGAACATCCTTTTCAGCACTTCTGGTCAGCCTGTTCTCTGCTGCTCACTTTGTTCTCTTAATTTGTTCTCCATTTGTTCATCGGTTTTGCCCTGTTCCCCGTTTCACAGCTTCTCTGTGTATTGAAAAGGAAAAATGCACCTGCTTCTCTCTTTTCCTCTGTCTCACAGTACAGAAACAGTTTCTGCCTGGGACGCTGTGTTGTGTACGAGTGTGTGTGTGTGGGTAAAACCTAGTCACTGTCTCACACACAGAGACAGACGAAGACAGGTCTCTAAAGAGGTCAGTCAAGCCTTTCACAGCGTCCTTTCCCCTCCCTCGCTCCCAGACTAGTTTCTAAAAATAAAATTCCGGCAGTTAAATTAAGTGCACTGAGATTCGGTGCTTTCAAAGCCGAAGGCCAATCAAAAACTTGGATAGGGACACGGAGAGGCACTCCCACTCTGGCATGGCTGACACTTTCAAGACCGCGCTTGAAAAGGCGGCCGTTTGAATTTTGTGCGCACACACGAAAGTCAACAGAAAAGGCGACTCGTCCGAGGAGGTTTACATGACGTGCGAACGGAAAACCCTGACTAGGGAGGGGTGTTTGTATGCTAAAGGAGAAAGAAAAAGGCCCTGAAGGCTAACTTGTTCTAATCATACTGCCTGTGTTGTAGCACCTCTTTTCACCATCTTTCTGAAAACTCGCTCTGGAGGGAACACCGGGATTTTAGCCTTTGCCGACCATTTACATGCACACAAACCTGTATAACACACAACAGGAAAGGGAAGATTCCAAAACGCATAATAGGGCCTCTTTAAAATAACTCACTGGCTGTTGGTTCCCCCACACACACACACACACCTTTGAACTTTCTCACGGCTACACACGCACACGGACCCGCATACCAGCATCAGTCATGCTATTGTGAACGTCTCGGGCTAGGGAAAAAAAAATAACACGAGAGCTCAGTCACTCGCACATTCTTTCGACAGATTCATGTACACACGCGCAAACTTCACCCTGTCACGCCTTGATAAGTCAACCCAATCTGCTGACGAAGGCTTGTTTCTCTCACACACACAGACAGCTTGATGTCGTGGGTTGGTGTTATTTCCTCATGTCAGAGCTCATCTCAGTTATCTATTCAAATATGGCTCATTTGATTTTTTACACACAAAGAGAACAGGAATAAATGTCTCCTGCGTGTCCCAGGTCGTCTCGTTTGTAATGTGTGCGTTTCTTTTCAGACCAAAAGTTCACAGTGTCCTTTCCATTTTAAACCTCCCATTAAATGTTCTTTTCAGGGCGCAAATCGTGAAAAAATGTGGCGTTAGATCGGAAGATAACCGAGTTTGACATTAAAAATAACACTTAGTGACACTTGAAAAAGAGATGAGTGCTGAGGCAAATCTCACACACACCCCACATCTCTTGCACCTCTCGAGGCCCCCGAGGGATCAAAAAAAGGAGATACAAAGACGGAGAGGGGAGTAAAAGAGGGGGAGGAGATGTGCAGGAGGAAATATCCATAAAGGAGGAAAAATGAAGGCAGACTGAGTAATAGGAGCAGAGCGACCCAGACCTCGCCCGACTGATTCATGACATGGGCTGTCTGACACGACACACACACACACACACACGATGTTTGATTATCTTGCCACCGCCCCCTTTCACACACGCACAATCACCACCGGCACACAAGCTTCTCGTAGACACAACCATCCTTGATTTTCTTTGAATCGTTATACAATGAGGTGACACGGAATCCCCCTGCGATATAAACACACACACCCACGCAATCACACACACCTTGGTGTCAGGTCACTCTGCCCTTGGTACTCGGTGACTCTTTATGTCAGTTAATGACAAGCAAGGCTTTTTATCACCTAGCCGACAAAAGAGGCTCTCTCAATTGCTCACACACACACAAGTAAAAAAAACAGGTATAAATCATTTTTTCAAGCCCTCCTTACAAATATATTACAGAAAATTGCTGTGATTATAGGAGATTTGGTGCTGAATGTGTTTTCCTGTAACAGAGGAGCGGATTTTATGTACCCTTTCTCACACACACACACACACACACACCACACACACACACACACACACACACACACACACACACGTCTACAGCGGAAGATGATCAAGGTACAACTTTAAGAAGCGATGACTGCGACATTCCCCCTAACTGCTGAGTTCATGACGAAGGAGGATTAGCCGGACCTGCTCATCATATGGATGGGATTAACCTGCGCTATGGATCATACACACATGGGAACAGCTCAGCGCAGAACACACACTCACACAATGAGCCGGACAGGACATATAATCAGATGCAGACACACTAAAAACCACTCACTCTGAACCGAACACAAACACACGGGGCAGATGGCAAAACAGTTCTGTGTTGCCATACCGACAGTAGGGCTTGTTAAGTAATCTGCTGCTCTTTAGATCGCTAACGATGTTATCATTTGGATGTGGTAACCACGGTGATATTCACCCTGTGTGTGTGTGCAGTTGCCTGCATAAGAAGATAGGCTGGTTTGCGTTTCTAAAGAAGAGTATCAAAAGAGCTCGCACACACACCCAGGAAAACACAACGCACAGAGTAAATGTGTGTATGCCGCACATTTTCCCAGACCTTTAACCAATACTGACTTTACTCAAAGAACTTGCTTTAGAGATTTTAGCCTTGGCAAACTATTTACATACACAAAAACCTATATTACACACTACAGGAAAGAGAAAACCCCAACAAGTATAATAGAGCCTCTTTAAGATTGCAAAAAAAGGAAGCACCGGCACTTAAAATACATGTACGTGAGTGTGTTAGTGTGAGTCGTTGGGTGGGAGGTAGAGTGGTGTGTTATGGGTGTTATGTGATGACAACTGTTTTCCATCAACTGAATTTGTTTCAATTTTTTTCTGTGTTATATAATACATCCCCCCAACAAACCATTTAAATAACATTCACATCCACCTGAGGCAGCACCACCACCTATTTAAAGTCCTAACCTGTGGTGTGAATAAACACAGGTTAAGAAGAGTTCAACACTTTGAAACAAACACTACACAGTCAGGGATTAGCTAGTGTTGACTTCATGTCGCCAAAAAACATACAAACACTGTTCATCACAGAATGCATGTGTGTGTGATTGAAAAGGTTTTACGTCATGTCAAGTGTTGACTCTCAAACCTGTCTAAGAGTTTCAGCCAACATTTGAAATGTGTTGCAAGTGTCTGGCATGGCGTAATTAAGTGGAAATGAGCACGAGTTCAGTCAGTTTCTAGCTGTGTCAAGACTTGTGACAACCAATTATCAGAGAATATGTTAGTGGTCGACTAAACTAAGAAAATAACACTAAGAAAATCAAATGAACAGCTTGTATAGCTATATAAAAGAAAACTCAAATCGTGTTAAATAGTGAATAATACAGGAGGTTTCCTAAAGCAAAAGTTAGATAATTACGACAATAAGCGTCTAGTCTTTCTACTTTAGTGTCAGTTGAATGAGCCAGATGTTCCTGTAAGAGTGTAACACACACACACGGCCTGCGAAGAATGTGGATTAACACCACCAGGTGCATATCCTGTTTGTGAAGCAAAATGCACTTTGCATAGAGTTTCAGTTGAAAAAAAAGGGAGTCAACAAGTCAGACATACAAATCTTACGCAAACGTGTGTGTGTGTGTGTGTGTGTGTGTGTGGTGTCAACACAGGCATAACCAGAAGACAAACGCACACGGGCACTCAAAGGGCTTAGTTCATAAGGCCAGGCGACACCTGGACCATTGTTCCCATGCACTTTGATCCATTTTCTTTTCAAGAGAAATATATTTTCTAACATTTGGACTGAATATGATGTGAATGTATTATATTTTTTAGGTTTCTAAAAAAAATTCTCATTAATTTTGTAGTTTATTTGGGACTTTTCCTGCGAGGGTCTAAGGACAGATGTTGATGAATGCTGTACACCTTATAAGGCAACCTGAAACAAATGTCAATATCAATTCCATTTGATTGATTTGATAGTTGAAAGACGTGTATGATAGTTTGAGGGAATAGCGGGATAACGCTGTGTCATCTTTACACGATTCAGAGGATAATGTCACTATGACGGGGTTTAAATCTGTTCTGACTACAGGTGCAAACGTGCTGCAACGACGAAAAACACTTCCATTAGGATGCATTTTGAAAAACAATCTAAATAAAGTACATTAGAGATCATACTTGAAATCATCAAAATGGACAATTTAAAGCCGTGCCTGCTACACTTTAATCAAACACGTAACTGCCTGAAGCAGACAACTCAATTTGATAATGGATTACCTCAAAGTCATTTTTTCAAAACAAAACGTGCTCTAGTTTGTGGGATAGTGAACTGATGTTTTTTTTGGTTTGTTTAAACTACAAAAACAAATTCTTATTATGTATGTATTTATAGAAGGGCCAAGCATACAAATACATTAATCTCAGCAAAGACAAGAGATGCAATATGCCAGATTATAGCTAATAGCTCATTTCCACCTGTGGTCCTCCTCACAGAGTTAAGCCCAACAATATCTGTATGTTCAACCTCTTCCTGTAATAACTATTGAAACAGGAAACACTACGAACAACAGCCTGAAACAGTGAGAGGATTCGTTTTTAAAAGGATTCATCAAAATAATATTTTTAAAAACATGCTCTGTTGAGGACTTTCTTGTTTTTAATGAGATAGTAAAGTGCCATGTTTCTGAGTTTGTTGCACTATTTTCACTGAGAAAATATTCAGAATAATAATTGTTAATGAAAGTGATCCTTGATTTCCATGAAAATAGTCGCATGACATCATGGTTAAAGATAGGGTTAACGATTTATTAAAGTAACATTTATTATAAGCAGAATAAACGATAAAACAGCCAGGGTTCATAACAAGGTGCTCCATGTTGTGCGAGTGTGTGAGTGTGCCTGCCTGCAGTACAGTTTCATAGGAAGTGGTGCATGCTCCTTTATGTCACCCCACTGAGGCTTTCAATCGCATGCATGTGTGTGTATCTATGTGGGTGTGTGTGAGAGTGAAAGAGAGTTTTATCCCTGTCTGCTAAAAGGCGTGCGTGTGAGCACTGCAAGCCACTGAGCTCCACTTCGTGTGAGCTTCTGCGTGCCAAGCAGCAGCAGTGTGTGTGTGTGTGTGTGTGTGTGTGTGTGTGTGTGTGTGTGTGTGTGTACACATTGGCGTGCATGTCTATGACCGAGGGAAGGGGAGAAGCTGCCAACTGCGTCTGTGTCAGTGACCGCACAAGGCAACAAGGGGGTCATGGAAGTTCACAGCTTCTCTGCCATGAGTGGCGCAAAGTCTCGGCCAATCACAGGGGGAGCAGGGAGATACAGGAAGTAGATAAGTGTTGGACCGAGTACTCAGATCCTTTGCTGAAGTAAAAGTACAAAAACACTATGGTTTTTAAAATAGGACATTACAGGTAAAAGTACTGATTTTGAAAATGTTACTTGAAGAGGCCCTATTGTGCTTTTTGGGGTATGAACATGATAAAGCGTGTAAATGTCACGGTAGACACAAAACTAAACGTACTTCAAGCATCAAAAGTAAAAGTACTCATCATGCAGAATTTATCTTTTCATAGTATTATATGATTATTTAATATAATTTAAGAGCCTTTTAGCATTGTAGTTTCTCAGTGTGGACAAATGTAGATACTTTTAATAGTGTGGTTATTAGTAGTATAGTACTGCATTATACCGTATCATCATAGCATATGTAAAAAGTAAAATGTTTGCCTCTTAAAATGTAGTTGACAAGTATAAAGTAGCTTTAAATGGAAATACTCAAGTAAAGTACAAAAATGTCAAGAAAGAACTTGAATAAATGTACTTAAGTTACTTTTCACCACTGGTAAATATGCAGAGATGGAGTGGCGTGACAACACACAAGCGGTTCCAGTAAAAATGTATGTCAGTTAAACATTAACTACAAGAAAGCCAAAAAACACACACGCAAGGGAGATCAATAGACCAATACACACATTTACGGCAAGTGTGACACGAGACACAGGTTTGCAGAACAGCTGGGAGGTTAGTCGGCGTCGGTGAAACCAAAGAGGAAGCCGGCCGAGGTCTACTGTTTCCAACAACCAGAAGTGCTTATCGCTCAGCTTACTGCTCCATTGTTGCCGTGTCACAAGTGTCAAATATTTGTTAATTCATGGGTACTTGTGACACGGCAACAATGTCCCTATATCAATTTACAACACAGTAGCCTTTTCAGCAGGATTTACCATTGATGGAAAGTATATTCACTTCACATATTCATTTTTGACATATTTGTACTTTAGAATATAATTTTAAACTGAAAATATTGTACTTTTTACTCCACTACATTTATCTTAAGGTCCCTTTGTAAATCTAAAAGTACATGCTGACAAACAACTATACTAAAAGGCTATTGCATGTATAAAAAAACGAGTAAATACACGATTTTGTAAGATATCGGAAAGCAATTCTGTTTTGTACAAAAAATAAAACAACCTTTACCAGCTGTGATGAACGCAATCCAGTCATTTCGTAAATATGATTCTGAAATGGGCTGCACTATAAGTACTTTCTATTTTTGTACTTCAAGCATATTGTGATGCCAAAACTTTTGTACTAGTAATATGTAGAAACACTACTTTGATTTAAGGGAAAAGGCTGAGTAATTCTTCCACCTCTGATTTCAGTTCCCATTTTGAGATGATTGAATTGAAAGTGAATGAACCCCGTGCCCACAGGTACAGACAGCAAACAGAAAAGATCTTATATCTAAACATAGATAAACACAATATAGAGTGATACAGGTTTCAATGAAGCGGAACACTTACTGAAACTTGAGCCTGACTTGCTCATTGTCCGGGTTGCAGTACAGCCTCTCCAGCTGTTCCTGGGACTCGTCCGCCATGCTCTGCCACGTCTGGGTGCAGGTCCTGCGGATCTGCCAGTAGTACGGCAGCACGGTGTGGTGGTGGGCACAGTCATTACCGTACACACACAGTCCTTGGAGGAAATCCACACAGATGTCCACAGAGTCTGACTGGTGTGTGTGATATTGGAGCTGAGTGAGCAGCTCGAACACCAGGTCCAGGGAGGCCTCTTCACTCTTATCCTCAAATAGGATGCCTTTGTCAGGCAGCAGAAGGAGGGCCTGGGGGCCCTGGGTGCAGTCTTTGACCGGAAGGGTTTTCGGCCCAGAGGTTAAGAGGTCATTGCTTTTGATGCTCCCCTCCTGGTGGGAAACCTGGGCTGCAACTGAGGGGCGTATATCCCTGCCGGGGGACGGTATTGTCACTGAGCTCCCCGCTGCCCTGAGGCCAAGTTTTGGCTGAAAGCAGGGGCTGGGGGGGATGGGATCCGGGATCTTGGGTCGCTCCGCCCGCCGCTCTGTCTCCTCCAGCTCTGCAGTAGTATCGGCTATTTCCACATCACCGTCCCGGGTCAATAACCCAGCCCCAGAGGTGGCGTCCACAGCGGCTCCGGGGGACTTGAGACATACCTGGGCCATGCAGGTCTGCTTCACCACGGCCGCTGCACACAGGCTTCCTGGAGTCCGACTCGGATGGTTCCGGGGAACAAAGACCCCATCCCCGGAGACCAGCACGTCCGTGCTCAGTAATGTGGTCAGGATGGGATCCTCTAGGGCACGGTGGAGGCATTTGGCGTCCAATTTCCTCTGCTTCTTCTTGAAATAAGGTTTCACCAGAGGTATTTTGTCCGGGAGCCCCACGATCTGCTGTTCCGTAAAGTCTTCCCCTGTGTCCATGTTTAAACTCATATCCAGGGAGATCCCAGTCGGTAGTACACCGTCTGCAGATTTCTGGAGAATGTGCAAAGTTTTATCCATGTTGCCCTCCTTAAACCCTGACCGTCCTGAAGGAAAGAGAAAGAAAAGGAGAGGTGGTCATAAAAAGACATAGGCACCTATAATCCAATAATCTTAGTTTCCAAGGTGAAGTCATCTCAGTGCATAAAGCGGTGATTAATAGTTTGTTGGTCTGATGTAAAAATAAATGTGAACACTCATCTTTCCTTTCCTGGAAAGGAAAACAGTATCTATGCTGAAACGAAACCAGTGCCACCCCTCAGAGCACAACAAACACACTGATCCCCAGTGGTGGGAAGTGACTAAGTGCATTAACACCAAGTATTTTTTTTGACATATTTGTACTTTTGAGTATTTCTATTTCATATACTTTTACTCCACTAGATTTCAGAGGCGAATATGGTATTTTTTTACTCCACTAGATTTCAGAGGCGAATATAGTATTTTTTACTCCATTTACATTTATTTAACTCTCACAGTTACTATATATAAAAACACATGATATGCTGATATAATATAATGCAGTAGTAGTCTACACAGTCTTTCAAGTGTCTTGCTCCACATCGGTTACATGTATGCTATTACATGTATAAAAACAGGATAAAATAATACTATTATAAAAAGATCAATGTTGCATAACGAGTAAACTAGATGATAATATGTATGTCCTTTTAATTATTCTGAAATGGGACATTGTGCAGGATGAGTAGGCCTACTATTGTACTTTAAGTCCATTTTGTTGCCGATACTTTTTTACTTTAACAGGAGTATCATTTTGAAATCAGGACTTTTACTTGTAGTGGAGTATTTTAATAGCATAGTATTTGTAGTTTTACAAAAGTGAAGGATCTGAGTACTTCTCCCAACAGGCTTAGCCCGTAATGACCCGCAGGATTCATTAATATCAGCCACATTAAAGACACATCAGGATATCCTCGTGTATCAGAGTCCTGGAGAGGAGCGGGTTCATGAAGCTACTTGCAGCCGGTAATTGAAGCGGAATAAATGACATAATCCTGCTGTAGGGAATTTGAGACCAGAGTCACCAGTTTCAGATTAAAATGATTTAAAAAATGTGAATATTTGATGGGACTGAGTCTTTCGCTGCTACTCTCTCTGGTGTGTGTCTGGTCTCTCTAACGTCATGCCTGTAATTACAGCTGCGCCTCCGAGCGAGCGATAAAATCATCGCTGTAACAAAACCCCCCCTCTCCAGGGACCATATATTTTGATCACGGGAGTCCGATACGCGGGCCCTGCCGTCTACGTGCCGCTTACAAAGCGCTGCCCGAGCAAGTTTGCACGTAGGCTACAGTCTTCTCCCCCCCCCCCCCCCCCCACCCCCCCCACACACACACACACACACAGACACCAGGCACTGCGGCGGAGCAGCGACAAAAGATAAACGGGGCACCCCGGAGCTTTATTTCAACACACTAGCGAACAAACACTTTTTTAGCCAATCTGTACGGAGTTTAAACGCATTAAAACCCGCATAGAGAAGCCCCGCAGTACGCAGAGCGATTTTTTTTAAAGCGCAGTTCTTCCACCGGACCCCTTTTCGACATTTCTCAGACACAACGAGACGAAAAAAAAACCTACCTGCGCAACAAAGTCCGCCCCTCTCCCCCCTGCTCTCGACACTCTTCTCTGCGTTAAATCCAGTGCGTACATCGGCGGAGCTCCGTATCCAGTCTGGAGATTAAAGTATCCGTGTCTGGACTCTGCTAGTCCGGTAATGCTTCCTCGTGTTGCTCGCTCACATGTCCCTCTCTTTGTATCCTTGTACCGGATAGAAAGGCGCAGGAGAGGAGCGCAGACCGACAAAGAGCGAGGCACAGCTGTGTGGAGAGACGCTCCGCTTCCCCGGCTCCGCAGCGCCAGGCCCCGCCCCGTAACCTGCTCTCAGGCGGGGCTTCAGAGCGAGGGAGGCGGCTTGGGAGCGGAAGAGCTGCTGGGGGATGGGGTGGAGACTTATTATACATCCATGGGTGGAGATCCCATGGTGGAGATCCTCGGAGTATAAAAACCGAACTGAACGAGAGGACAACACCATTTATTAAACAGATGATAATATAAAATCAAATGGAGAACATCAACAACACTGAATAATTATTTGATTAGGCCTATATTGGCAAAAATCACATTCACACATTTATTTTTCTCAAAATCTCTCCCGTATTTATTGGATTCTTTAATGAAATGACTTTGGCAAACTATTTACATACACTATTTACGGCACTAATGAAAAGTGAATTACATTTTTTTAAATCAATTTTATTTGTTAAACTTTGTAAAGCGTCTTTAAGCAAAAATCCTTTGTGACCACTTGTGTTTTTTAATTCAATGTATTTATTTTTATTTATTTACATATATTTTTGTTATTGCATTTTCATTTATTTAATTATTTATCTGTTATATTTATTTATTTAATTACTTTTTTCATTTTTTATATAATACGCCTCAGTACATGGATGGGATCTTTTTCTGATGTTGTTGTGAACACTGTTGTTAAATTAAGTTAAAAAAAACAAGAAATGTCATAACATCAGAGGTGGGAACAGATGTTGTATTTTTGGGGGAAATTTCACAAATACAATAAAAAAATCTTTTTCAAAGCCACACCCCCACATATGTCATATGTTTGAAAATCCCAGGATGTCCTCTGTGGAATACACTTGGACTTAATGCTGTGACATGTATAACCTCAAAGTAATGTACCAAAACCTAATGTGCTCCACAGAGGACAACAATTAATGGGTGGGTCTCTGGAGGTTATAGAGATGAGTTAGGCACAATTTGACCTAGAATCAAAGCAATATGCCCCCATTATTAACAAAATAAGTACTGAGAATCCAACCAAAACCACATTTGTATTGACAAATATTTCTATTTTAATATTACCTTGTGTTTTTTGTTTTTAACTTGGAGCTAATTGGAGCTGCCTTATGTGCATCTTTTTTTTAATCAAGTACATCTTAATCTAACAGCTGTCAGATACATGTGGAAAAAATAGTACAATATGTATCTCTTAACTGTCATGAACAAATAAAGCAGCATAAAAGTAAATACTCATCTGAAGTAAAAGGACTTGACCCTGTAGATATGTAATGCAAATGAGGACATTTTACTGTGAAACATTGTGTAATAATCTGTCTCAAACATTGCACAATCTTTACATTTTAACATGTTGTTGACTAAGTTCTTGTAAAAGGGTGAAACTACTTTGGAAACACTCTGATATCTTATCAGCAAATTGTTTCACGTGAGAACAGGAAACTTGCTAACAAAACAAAAAGCAGAAATAGAGAGAATGAGTAATCTATTTGATGCTGAATGTATTGCTCTCTAAATGCATTTACTCTATGAAGAGCTATGCTGCTGATCAGTCACATTTTCCATAGAGGAGTGAAGTGTTTACCGACAGTGCGTACTGAGTCAGCTTCGTGCTCCCTGTTTTACCAGAAGCAGTTCTTCAGCAAACTGGCTGCGCTGCACTGCCTTCGGCGTCAGTTTCGCTGTGTGCAGACAAGCCTGCTCAATCAAACCGTTTCTAAAGATCTCTCTTAAGGGCTGGGACGATGTGCAAACCTGCCACGTAGTTACATACGTCAGAATATAAGTGAAACCATACAGGGATTCTTTATTACCTCCTAATGTTTCATAACCTTTTTTACGCTGCTACATATTTCTTACTACCTCTGTGTTAAATGTTTTATTTTTGCCTTTTATCTGCACTGTAAGACTCTAAATATGAGGGTCCGTAGCATGTGAATAGCGAAATGGGAAAAATTCAAAGAGATTCTCACAAATGTTTGTAAATTATTTTGGTTTCAGTTGTGTTTGTGAGAGTGTTTCATACGATATTTACTAACGGCCACTCCTAGTAAATGTCTCCGCTTTAGGTAGGACAAAGGGTTTTCTGATTGTTTCTACAGTATATTAAGTAGTTTTAAAGGGGTCCTATGTTGTGCCTCTATTGTGACATGTCTCCATGCTTTAAGGTCCTTAATGTGCCTTTTCACCCTCTGTTTGAAACTAGAGCCCAGTCTGCTCTCATTGGTTAGCTGGCCGGCTCTGTTGTGATTGGTTAACTGTTAAGAGATGTTTGCACCTAAGCCAATCACGTGCAATGTGTTGGAGCGCTAGCAAGTGTTACAATGTGATGTCACTATTTTCCAGAACAGGGATTTTAGCCTTTGCAAACCATTTACATTCACAAAAAACACTACACTACAGGAAAGGGAAAGCCCCAAAAAGCACAATAGGGCCTCTTTAATCAATCTGTGTCCATCTGTGACATCAAAAGAGCCTGCTATAGTTATACTAGTTTACGCTATAATTCCTATCATAGAGACAGACTTTCTAGAACTAGTTAAGGGAACTTGTAGTTTGAGGAAGTTAAATACCAGGACATTAAAGTCCCCCTCATTTCCCACGCAGGATCCCTGTGGGAGCCACTATGGATGACACACCAAATTTAACATTTTATTCATGACATCAATTACCCATTAATCACCCCCTTAATGTATTGTTACCATCTTTTAACCATCATTAACCCCCCAAGCTTTTTGCATTAAAATAGATCTCTAAAAAGTTTCTAAATCATTATTTGTTTTCTTGTTAAGAGCTTTGTGGTTCAAGAGGCCAGAGATGAACAGAGATGTGTCAAAGCAGTTTCAATGAGGGTTAGTAATTGGGAAATTACAGGTTTGCTGCCGAAGACACGGTCGAACTGACGTATATGAGAGTAATTGCCCTTGTTCACATACCGGCAGATCTCCAGCATTCCTCCTCGGCTGACATGCATAACGACGTCCCATTGTTCAAGTTTTGACTTGTCTAGGAGGACGCCCTATAAAAAAGATACCTGCCTGCCAACTGCAGCTTGCTTGTTGTCTCACAAAAAGTCAGTGAGTGAACTCAACACATGAAACAACAAGTTCTCCTTTCATACAAAAGAGAAGGAGTGCTAACAAGTGTAAAAGGCTGAAAGAGAAAAGACAGAAGCACTAATCTCTGGAAGGTTATACTAATGTTCCTGAGAGTGATCAGTATCTGTGCTGGGAGTATTTATTTAGCACACCTAAGATAATCTCACAAATACAGGATCATGCTTAGACTTGTGAAAATAAGGTCAAAGAAGCAGAGTATATGCAGGAACTTAAACCGAGGTGTGTTTTTCAATGCCTGACCCCGACAGTAAACCAATTTACGAAACCAGAAAGCATATGAAAGGACATTTGGGGCTGGTCTTTAAAAAGTGTCAGGGTAAAAGGTGCCGCGTTTCAGCCCCCACCCCCCTCTGAATCTTATCTGTTCACATGCCTGCACATAACACAATTAACTGGAGGCAGATCAGTTAACACTGGTGACAGGGCTTCAGCCGGCTGTTTTATGCACAAAATGGTTTCATGGCGTGGAAACATAAAAATACTTTTTATTGAGGTAATTGCTGTAGGATTGCCGGTGTGCCACAAACAAAGATTAAAGTCTTACTGTATGATTTCTGTCCGTCTCTTTCATGCTAAATAACGGATAGTTTTAGCATGTAGTAGAATTGTATACCACTTATGTCTAATGTTTAAAGGGTACATTCTGCATACATACTTTAAATACATTTTCCTGCTAATTTCCTTACCCTTTACACAAGTAACCTTTTAAAATGCAGGTAATTAAGTATGTGTTCTTAAGTAAATACATATTGAGAATACTTCATACTGGAAAGCCTCACTGATATAACAGACAGCAGTTTGATTAACCTGAGACTACTTGTTATGACTAAAGTTCGAGATAGGTTTAACCTCCAACGCCCATAACAGGTGCTTCATTTTGTTAGTGAGCGTGGGCTTGTTCCATTCTTCCAGATTTAAACTGGTTCTGAGTGCGTCTTATACCACCTTTGAGCTGTGCCAAGACCTTTTTTTATATGTCTAATTGTTTTGTGCAAGAGGTGGAACACCATGGAAATAAAGGCGTGCATGGGCTGTATAAAATAGGCACATAAGTTATTGGGAAATCCTGTCAATAATGTTACTAAAGTAAGGTTAGCCCTGCTGAAAAAATCAGTGTAACCAGGGTGTTGACAATTTTCATTCATTTAGCATGGTAGCATGCTATTTCTACCTAGCTATAAGGGAAATGCTCTACCTCACAACGTTAATGTTATTTATGTTGAACTGACAGTGCTATAACAACATAATGTTAAGCAAGACCTGCTTTGAGCTAAATGCTACCTTGAGCATGCTGACGTGACGACATCAGATCTATAAAAATAGCCACATGAGTAACTGAAGAACTCCTTGTAATAATGCTAAAAAATAGCTAGTTAATGAATTATTATGTTCATACCATAGGTTCATAGTACACATCCTCAGTGTGACCCCTGGAGCTTACACTTAAAGGTGGGGTATGTCATTTTGGAGAAACCAGCTCGAGTGTGCTAGAATTCGAAAATACACAACCGGAAAAAATCTGCCACTTCCTTACAGAGCCCCTCCTCCAACACACACGAACGCGCACATGACCAATGAGGGCACGAGATACATTTGTGCACGAGATGGAAGGCTGACAGGCAGGTAGGCCATCCAGTTATTTTAGCCGGGCCGGCTCAGATGATTGGTCGGCTTCCACAGATTCAATGTTTTTATGTATTTATTGTCAAAGCATTTAATATATTCATTGCAATCGGGATGTTAAGAGCATTCCATGGAATATAACAAAAAGTGTGCCATACTAATAAAGAATGAAAGACAATTTGTGAATCCGCCCTCGTGATTTAGGTCAGCTCTAAAATATCTATTTTCTAAAAATGTCAGTTTTTCAGTTTTAAGCTAGCTCTGCATTTGTCTTATACCACTACGAATTAGTAGTAGTAGTAGTAGTAGTAGTAGTAGTAGTAGTAGTAGTAGTAGTAGTAGTAGTAGTAGTAGTAGTAGTAGTAGTAGTAGTAGTAGTAGTAGTAGTAGTAGTAGTAGTAGTAGTAGTAGTAGTAGTAGTAGTAGTAGTAGTAGTAGTAGTAGTAGTAGTAGCAGTAGTAGTAGTAGCAGTAGGAAAAAACAATTAATAATGCTAAAAGTAGTTAAGGAATAATTATGTTTAGATATATCTTTTGTGTGACCCTCAGAGCCACTCACTTTAAATATATTGATCAATGTTACCAAATGCTGCGGTGATTAGGCTATATATTATTTAGGATTTTGTTTCCCAACCTTTTATTCCAGCCAAGGACATACATGGCATTAAGACAGAATACAATGGGGGTAATAAGAACTTTTAAACACAAAAGAACACTTATGTCACAGTTGGCTTCAGATCGGAAAAAAAAAAGGGTGTCCAGGTCACTGCTTCAATGCACGGAATACCAAATACCTGCTTGCTATTTTGTGCAGTGTGATAAGTATCTGCATCTTCACAGTCAACAAACTGTCAAACAATCTGAATTAATGAGTCTTAAACGCAACAGCCTTTACAGAGAGCTACCTGCAGCTTGCATGTACCCAGATAAACCTGATATACAATATGTGTCTCTCCCAATTAATGTTTATTTGTAGCTGCACAATTTTCCTCCAATTATAAAAGAAAGCCGAGTATTTGCAGGGTAGCTTTGAAATGGGAACACACCCTGAGGTACAGTATATGAGGTGATCGGTGACTAAAATAGTTGAAATGGTGTGGTGTCTCCTCTGTGTTCATTGTGCTGTAATTGCACACCTGCATTTAAAAAACAAGACAACCAGAGAGAAAGATATCGTCAGTTAGAGACACATTTGAGCTTTTTAAGAGAAAATGTAATTGGTCAAAAGCACATAGGCACATTTTTGAAAAAAGCAATGTAACCAGGTGAATAAAATGGTTGAATGAGATGTTAATGGCTGCAGCGCCGGAGGGAACACTCTGTAGTGGTGCTAACCCAATTCAAGTCTCCCTTTCTGCTGTGGTATAAAGTGGCACAATGAATTTCTCACATCTATTGAACCTTTCCTCAACACAGCTCAGAGTCTGCAAACCGCAGTCTCCCTATTTTTTTTACAAAACTCTTTTCATCCTGTCACTGAAATACACACAGGCATCATTCTCTGTGTGATCTAACCAGTCAGGCTACCTGTAAATGTGTCTCTCACTTCGACTACAGCGTGTAACCTGAAATGGCTACAGCTATGACCATGGGCGTAGGAAGCATCCTGAATGTGGGGGGGACATTTTTAACGGGGCTTGTGGGGGTCCTCCCCCACGAAAAAAAATAGATTTCCTGTATTCTGGTGCATTTTAACAGGTGGTTTGATACTTTTATGTGGCTATACTAGCATGAGGAAAATGATGGGTACATTTTGTAATTTCAACCAGTAGTAAAGAGAGGAAACATATTTGATTATTAATTCAGAGCCGTCTTTGAATTAATAAAAAGCAGTTTAAATGCCAATTATAACTTATAACGGCAGTCTGACTCGTGGAGCCACTTGGTTTCAGATATATAAGAAAAAATAGTACTCTTACAGTGCTTTAGAAACATCAGGTCAAGCAAGATGCGGGGTACCGCAGGGGTCTGTTCTCTCGCCGATGCTGTTCAATGTTTACATCCACGACCTACCTGATACAGCGTCCAGAAAGTATGGCTACGCAGACGATCTTGCCATCATGCTGAGCCGACCAACGTGGGAGGCGATGGAAGAGGGTCTTAACGAAGACATGAGCACACTAGTAGCATACCTCCGAAGGTGGCGTCTACAGCTCAGCGTCGGAAAAACAGTTGCAGCGGCATACCACCTTAGCACCAGAGAAGCCAGGAGGGAACTTGAGGTGCGCGTCGACAACAAATGTCTGGAGGTAAAGCAAGCCCCGAAGTATCTTGGAGTGCGTCTGGATCGGACATTATCCTTTAAAAAACACTTGAAAGAAGTCAAGGCCAAGGTGACATCCAGAGTCGCGCTGATCCGCCGCCTCGCTGGAATAACCTGGGGAGCCTCCGCTAAAACGCTGCGAATATCCACTCAAGCCCTGGTCTTCTCTGTAGCGGAATACTGCGCCCCAGTCTGGAGCAGAAGCCCTCATGCGAGAAAGGTCGACGTGGCTATCAATACCTCCCTCCGAATAATAACTGGATGCTTAAAGCCTACCCCTGTGTCCCTCTTGCCAGTCCTCGCGGGAATAGCACCGGCCGGCCTCCGACGGGAGGCTGCCACCCTCGCCCTGGCCAGGAAGGCACAAAAGTATGACTGGCACATCCTGCACAACACCACAATAACACCAGCACCTCCAAGCAGACTCAAGTCCCGCCACCCCTACAACAAAGCAGCTCAAGAGATGCTCAACTCTACCTCTGAGGACATCTCCAGAGATGCATGGTTGGCAGCAGCTTGGAAGCAGGAGTGGGAGTCAGCCGGGCCCTCCCGAATCCACCGTTACATCTGGGACCCAGGAGATGGCGCCATTGGAGGAGACAACCTACCGCGCCGGCAGTGGACCACTCTGAACCGTCTACGAACTGGGGTCGGTCGCTTTAAAACATCGATGAAGACGTGGGGCTTGGCGGACAGTGCGGCATGCGAGTGCGGTGACCCTGAGCAGACCGCTGTCCATATAATCACCATCTGCCCCTTATATAGACCACCCTCGGAAGCCGGCCTCTTCGACCTAGGACCAGAGATGCGGGCATGGCTACACGACACCGAGTTGGACCTCTAACGTTACACAAAAGAAGAAGAAGCAAGATGGTGCTTTTCGCTATGCTAACGTCAGCATGCCTTTGGATAATGACAAAATGCTGATGTTTAGCAGGTAGGCTATACTGTTGACTAGGATCACCGTTAACCTACCATGTTAGCATGCCATCATTTGCTAACTTGAAGAAAAGGTCATAGATCAACCAATGCCAAACATAGCAAGCATGTCTGTCTTGCAATGTTTTATGAAAGTGAAACACAATGTGTATGCGCCTCATGATTTGGCTCTGCTTCAAATTACTTCTCGGTCTATGCTAGAACCTCTCTCTCCAAGTTTAATGAAAAATGTGCGAGAAGTATTTTCACAACCATGCCTAAAGACAGAGAAACAGAGAAACAGACAAACCAAACGGAAAACAGACCATCCTTAAAAGCAATAAAAAGGGGTAAACAAAAAGTAGCCTAGCTAAATGTTAGTTTTGCAGGAACTATAATCAAAGTATTGGACAAATAAAAAGCTTGACTTGACGATGTTGCAAAGTTGAAAGTAATTAGGATTCTTCCTCGGACCACCATGAACTTCTGTAATCCATTTAATGGACCAAAAGTGGTTGAGCTATCAGACAGACAGTTAGCATCGCTGACGCCACGCCACTAGTGCTAACCATCATGCCTATAGTTTATCCACCTTGTTCTCCACCAACATGTCACTGAGTATGAATGCATGCCGCCTTCTCCTAAGACTTTATAAGCTCCTAGCCCTACATTAACCTTTAGAAAGAACCGTCTCAGTGTCACGTCTGATCCGTCACAGTGGACCCCTAAAGGTGAGAATGACCTACTCGCACACAGGTTCAAAGCTCGGTATCAGGGCTCTCTGCTGTTATGGCAACAAAACAGGAATGTGTGTGTGTGTGTGTATGTGTGTGTGTGTGTGTGTGTGTGTGTGTGTGTGTGTGTGTGTGTGTGTGTGTGTGTGTGTGTGTGTGTGTGTGTGAGAGTATGAGTATGAGTATGAGTATGAGTATGAGTATGAGTATGAGTATGAGTATGAGTATGAGTATAAGTATGAGCTTTGGTGGTCTCTTTGATGATCAATTCCAAGAGTTTGGCATTAGTGTATGTTTGAGGTTCAAGTAGAGAGGGAGAAAAGGTCAAGAAGAAAGAAAGAGGGGGAGGCGGGGGGAGGAGGGGAGGTTGAGGGTCAGCTAAACAAAAGGCTCTTTGGCCGTGCTTCCCCTGGTCAGGGCTTAGAGGGCAGGGAGTAGCGCAACAATATCCGGCACTTCAGGTTAGGACCTCCCACCAAACCTCTGTCTCTCTGCCTCTGCCTCTCTCTCTCACACACACACACACACACACACACACACACACACACACACACACACACACACACACACACACACACACACACACACACACACACACACACACACACACACACACACACACACACACACACACACACACACACACACACACACACACACACACACACACACACATATATACAGGTCACCCAGTGTGCCTTGACAATGTATTTTGATCAAAGGCAAGCTCTGGCTCTTGGGGGGGTGGGAGGGCAGGGGGGCTTGTAGGAGATTAGCCCAGGAGGGAGTGTGTGAGCTTGTGTGTGTGCTGTGGGTCAGCAGGTCTTGTGTGCCTGTTATGCGTGAATGAGCTGTGGGCAGTTTATAGTTGGGGACATTGGGGGTCAGAGGATTTTAAAATGGTCTGCAAAATAAACAATTTTAGGCAATATTAGTGGGGGATCAGTTTGCGGTTAGAGTATATAAAAACACAGACAAAAAAAAAGAAACCATGTTAAGTAAAGTTACTGATCGGTATATGCATGATTTCGGCATGCGAATGAATTCATTCCATATTTACATTGCCTTTTATGGTTTCTTATTGTGCGAATTAACCTTTCTGAAAGTCTTTGTATTTGCTATTATCAATTGTTGTTCCAAGCAACTTCAAAAATCAGCCTTTTCAAAAAGTGTCCCCGGTTTAAATGAACCCCATGACCTTAAGCCGTCACAGATGGTTTTAGTAGTTGATGCTGATAGACAATGTGATTGGTTTCCATTTCAAAAATACTTTTAAAGGGGCCCTTTTATGCTCATTTTCAGGTCCATATTAGTTTGTTTTGACTCTACTGTGACATGATTACAGCTTCAATGTTACAAAAGCTCTTTATTTTTCTCATACTGCCTGTGCTGTAGCACCTCTTTTCACCCTCTGTCTGAAACCAGAGCCCAGTCTGCTCTGATTAGTTGGGTGCTGCTCCGTGTGATTGGTCAAACACTAAGAGATGTCCCGCGGCCGCCCCTTAGCCTATCACTAACAATGTGTTGGCACACTAGCCAATAGTAACACGAGTGTTACAAAGTGTTGTCACTATGTTCCAAAAGTAAACAAAGGAGTCCAATTGAGTCGATTCAGGCAGGTGGGGGCAGTCTGTGTGAAAGAAATTTCCTCTGGTGGGGTCTTTAGGATTTTGCTTTTGCATAATAGGGACCCTTTAAGTAATCTGAGTACTTCTTCCTCCTCTGCTTCTCTTGCAGAGCCAGGAGAGTTTTCTTAGTATTTGTTGTTGTGTTGGTGTTGTTGTTGTTGTTGTTGTCTCTGTTGTGTAGGTGACATTTGGGAGTTGGGTTGCCTTAACATATGTTAATCAGGTCATGGATGTTGTTGTTGTGGCTGCAGTTGTTGGCAGGGGATAGTTAAGCAAGTGATAAGGAGTTGGGTCAGGTGTGACGTTTACTTTGTTTGCTTCGAGAACAACAATTTGAGCAGAAGTGAAAATCCAGAGATTAGTGCCTGACATACTTCAGTGGAGATACAAGGGGTAGAGGAGGAGGAGTTGTAGAGAAGGGGAATGAAAGAAGACAAATATGAGGTATGACCGTCTAGATCTGTACATATGTATTACTTCTGTATCCAGGCTTGAGGAGTAATCGATTCGTTTTTAAAATTACCCTCCCAACCCTGCATATAGAGGGGATACAGGGAAGTCAACTGGAAAGTACAACTTGTGGAGAAATGTGTCTTCCTCAGTCAGTGTGCTCTGCCGCCTGGAGATAACGCAGGAGGGAGAGGGAAGATGGAGGAGAGGCCGAGCAGGTGGAGATAAGCCAACATGTCACTCAGGGCAGGAACTGTGGTTTCAGAGAGGAGACATGAGGAGAGAAAAAGAGGAATTTTAATGACCCAGAAACCAGCCCAGCAGGTTTAAAGAGGAGGAATGCCTCAGAAACCTTCCTCCTCTAAATCTATACTTCCCCGCATTGTTAAAGAGGACATATTAGTATTTAGTTCCTGTACTGTCACATGTCTCCATGCTTTAATGTTCAAAAAGCTCTTTATTTTTCTCATACTGCCTGTGCTGCAGCACCTCTTTTCACCCTCTGTCTGAAACCAAAGCCCAGTCTGATCTGATTGGTCAGCTGGCCGACTCTGTTGTGATTGGTCAACCGCTTAAAGACGTCCCGCCCCTAAGGCTTAATGTACAATGTGTTGGAGCGCTAGCCAATACTCTGATACAAGCAAAATTCCTGCGTTGGAAAATGTTACGTCAGTGAAAATAATGAAGTATTATGAGCAAAATGTTCTTACATGATAAACGTAAAAGAAGTAAATAACATTTATCATTTTTCATTTAAATATAATAAAATAATTTAAATGAAAAAGGAGAAAAATTACTTAAACGTTTTTTAATGCCAATTATTTATCTTTCCATTTGCAAATTAATTAACTGAATTGGCTGTTTTTGTAAATGTACTTTTCCAACACTGACCTGTGTGCTATCAATACACTGATACTGTTTATGTTTGTCTTTCTGTGTGTTTGAAAAAGAATCCGGGTTTCTATTCAAGTATCAAAGCTAGTTAATGATTTCTCTCAGTTTCTGTTGACGTGTTGCCTTTCCCTTTACCTCATCAGCTGATGTCCCAAGACTAACTTTGACCTGAGCGTTACGAGCCGCCACATTCCTGCAGAGTGGTGTGATCTGCTGCTTTCCTTTCTCCAACATACTCTGATCTCTCTCTCTCTCTCTCTCTCTCTCTCTCTCTCTCTCTCTCTCTCTCTCTCTCTCTCTCTCTCCCTCTCTCTCTCTCTCTCTCTCTCTCTCTCTCTCTCTCTCTCTCTCTCTCTCTCTCTCTCTCTCTCTCTCTCTCTATAATGACATTACAACCAGGGTTGGGAAGGTTTTGGTTTTCATTCCCTGTACCTGGTTTGGTCCCATGTTTGGTTTTAGCACATTATCCGCACTCCATGTACAAGGTTTTTTTATAGACCTAACTTGTCACTTAAATAGTTCATTGTTTGAAACATATACTTATCGGCTTGTTCCCCACCATATTAAAATGCTCAGTTTACAGCACATGTGTCAAACTCAAGGCCAAATCAGGCGCTTGGTGGATTTAATTTCGGCCGCATTTCTATTAGATCTGGCCCGCCGGTATATTGCACGCACACCTTCACTCAATCCTGAGGGTCTCCTCCGCTCAGAGCCTGAGCCCAAACATTGATGACCTTGTACCCAAGATGAAATGCCAAGTATCTGGCTTGAACTAGCATCACAGAGCAGCACACTGAGTTTCAATGGATGTTTCCTTCTGCACTTTGTTTCTTGAGACAACAGGGCATGTTTGTTTTTTCTTTGAGGGAAATAGTTTTGTTGAAGCTGTTGTTGGCCTGTGGAAAAATGTGATCATAAGAAATGACTTTGGAAAAGCTGCAGATAGAGCCATAAGAAATGAATGCAACTGATTATTTAATGTTTAATGTTGTTTTTATAGCCAATAATTTAAGCTTTGTTAGTTCCAGGTTTAATATGTGCAATAAGTTCATTTCAATAAGTTCTGCAATAAACATTGAACCAGTCCGGCCCTCGACTAGTACCCATTTTATAATTTTGGCCCACTGTGTATTTGAGTTTGACACCCCTGGTTTACAGGAATCAAATGTGTTTACTTGTTTTGATACAAGACGGTATGACACAAAACGAAACAAAGCGATACGATACACTGCATTATGTTGCAATACGTTACAGTTTGTTACTTTATGTTACTTTGCGATATAATACGAAATTATACTAAACGAAACGATACGATAACACTTTATTGTCAGATCAAGTCTGGCATTTTTCTTGCATCACAGTAGCTCCATTTGCAACATCGACAAGGATAAATATTAACAAAATGAAAACAAGGAAACAAACATTTAACGAACTAATACAATCACTGAAGACAACATGTTCAGGACCTTTTAACCTAAATTTGATCTAATAAACTCTGTATTTATTTTGAGGATTGACTGGTTCACAAAAGAGTGCTTCAGTCTAACTTTATACAATTCTAAGACCCTGTATCTTCGATTTGATGGAAACAATTTATATTCACTGTTCAAAACATGGTTAGGATCAGAGACAATCTAAATATGTTTTTATGGAAGGCTGATTCATAGAGTTTATCAAAAGATGATTGGTTGGTGATTACCTTAGAAATTAGCTCAATGGGTAAAATGCAGCTATGATAATCTTTATTAGAAATAAATCTATATGTTATGAAGTCGGCCATCACTCCTGAGACGTTGCTGCAGCGGTTGACCAGGATATTTACTTGAGTGAGAGCCGTTATCGCCATGGTGACCAGTACGGCCCCTGGCGTGCAGGATTTAACCACAGACACTTGAGGACCCAGGAAACAGAAAGAAAAAGAGGACATAACATATCTATTTACAATTTTCAGGAAGTGGCACAGGGTGCTTTGTTTGCATATTTATAAATGGAATGCGGGGGCCTCTGTTTAACTGTTTTGTCAGCCAAATATTACTCAGTATGTGATTATGACCAAGCTTCAGGAGTAATGCATTACAAGGAAGTGGGACTATGTTATCAGGATACAAAAGAAGGGGTTAAAAAGGTATAGTAAGGATTACATTGTTTCCTAAGGTACCTAGTAGTTTTATCGGATTACATTTTGAAGAAAAATCCTCCAAACCCTGATTGTAACTATGAAGAATCTTCTTATATTTGGAAAGCTATCAGACAAATGTAATACAGTTAGAAAGATGGACTTGAATGTCAAAATGATCCGCCATTTATTCTCCCTCACACACGTTTTATGATTCTCTATAGTTCCTAGTATTGATCTGTATCGCCTCTGATTGGTAGCAGTGGGACTTAAGGGTTTCAGTGTCAATCGTTTGGTCCATCCGTCCATCTGTCCGAGTCGTCAAAGAGCAAGACTGCCATGAAAGACATACAATATCTAACTCCCAAAAAACTGATTCCCAATGATTTTGATGACCCCTTGACCTGTCATCTGTGCTGATCAATACTTTAGTCTCGGCAAATGCTAATGGCCCAATAATCACCAGATTTATTTCAAGGCTTAGTTGAATACTTGATTCTGATTAGTCAATTTGGACATTCCAAAGGTCTGCTATTTTAGCTAGGCGACTATGTGCAGTCATATGAATCCACAGAAAGAAGTCCGGTCAATTTAACATGAGCTGTGAATACTTTATGAGTATTATTTTTGTATTTGTGGAGAGCACGAAATGTTGGATTCATGATGGCTAAACCGTCTAAAGCAGTGGTTCTCAAATGGGGGCACACGGACCCCTAGGGGTACGTTGGAGTACTGCAGGGGGTACGTGAGATTTATTTTTATGTGAATGAAAAAAAAAAAAATACCAATTTTAGGAAAAGTAAGGAAGTTTGAGCAGTGTGGGTTTTATATTAATACATTTTTCAAAACGCGAAGTGTAATAACTGCAGTGGCCTTCCTGTCACTGAGAATAACAAAGATCCTCAGTGAAAAGATAACTTATTAAAAAGATCAGTTCAATGCAACTAATGTCGTCTTAGTGTTATTGCATGATGTTAAAATTGGTTTGCCATGAATTTAGTGATGGATTGTAAACATTTGAAATGTAGCATTTAAGTGTTTCTCAGTTACTGTTGTTGTTTTAATAAATCCGACACCGATGGTGCAGCACTGTACTGTACCTCTTTATATAGGCATTTCTTCCCTAACAAATAGTTTTTGTGCTGATCAGGGGGTACTTGGCTGAATTTTTTTTCAAAGGGGCTACGTTATTGAAAAAAGTTTGAGAATCACTGGTCTAAAGAAAAGAGAACAAGAGAAGGAAAGTCTTTCTTTTTTCATAGGGGAAACTGACATCATTTTTAAATCAAGTGTTTGGTTTATTTAGTATGCAGCCGTATTATGAGTGGGATAATCTTACTACCACCAGAACCTTTGTCCTGACATTTACAAGCTAACTTTACACGCTCAAGACAATGACCTCTTTGTATTATGCTACTTCAGGTGCTTTCCTCACAAGATATACTGTCATAAAATACACTTTCTAAAATGTAATAACCCAATGTCATGCCATGAAAAACCAAAGTTGTGTCTTCCAGCTGTTTCATTTAATGTTATGCAATGAATGTTACAGGCTCCAGTATATTGTCAACTACTACCCAAACTCCTCTCCTCTCGGTCTCGTCTGTCTCTCCCACTGATCTGTGATACCCCCTTTCTTCTACTTATCCGTCATATTATGTTTCCTCATCCAACTCCCTCACTGACCATCCATCACCCCCAATGACAAGATTACAAAGACATCAGACGAATAGGGAGAGAAACAGAAAGAAAAACTATAAGAAAAGGAGCAAGAGGGCCGTTGGCTAGTGTTGAGATTTCAAGTATATGGACTGAAGGAGTGGTGGAGGATGATATAGAGAATAACACTCCTCCATTTCCTGCCTGGAAAAACCATTTTGGGCTGAATGCTCCCAGATACACACTCATGCACAGATACAGCAATGTTGACAGGAAAACAGCTTGTTGCCAGGACGGAGTATTCGTTTATTGCTTCCCCCTCTGTCTCAGTGCATGCAGCATGGGGTACTGATATATATATATAGTATATACTGACACACACATGCACACGAGCATTGTTCTATACATTGTTCTGTTTTTGCTTGCATGGCAACCGCAGCATGCCACTTATGCAATAAAGCAGCAATAAGTGCCAGAGATGAGTAATGGAGCTAAGGGTGAAAGGTGTATGTGTGTGTGTGTGTGTGTGTGTGTGTGTGTGTGTGTGTGTGTGTGTGTGTGTGTGTGTGTGTGTGTGTGTGTGTGTGTACATGTGTTTTTTGGATACTAAATACACATGTAGACACCCACCGATGTGTTAGTGTGTGGGTTGTAGGACAACTGACTCCCACAGAGGGTGAACTTTATCCCCTGAGCGTTCTTCACAGGAAGCATATGGACAGCAGTTGCCTTTCTGTTGTTTTGAAACGGAGTCAATCAACTAATTTCCTGGCAAAAAAGGGCAGAGAGGCATGAGACGAGAGGAGGAATCTGAAGAAGAAGAAGAAAGCAAAAGATAAATCTTCTTTTTTTATGACGCAAAGGCCAGGAAGTGCAGGCAGAAGGGTTTAGTTCATGGCCTTGTGAGGATAAACACACTCCCTGCTGAAGTGTCCTTGAGCTAGACTCTGTATCTGATCTAGATCAAATATCCTTTTAACAGGAAGCAAAACAAGGGACAGTTTCTCTGCAGCTATAATCTCATTAATCATATTACTTTATTTGAGCTCCTGGAAAAAATAATGGAAAATATGAGGACTTTAGCTCCCCCACATGGCCGGCTGCTGTCATTGCACAAGAGAGGTTCAACACGTATACACACACACGCACACACACACACACACACACACACACACACACACACACACACACACACACACACACACACACACACACACACACACACACACACACGCACACACACACACAAACGTACTCAGGGCCAAGGTTCAGCAGGGTGTACACTAGTGCACTTTATGCTGTTAGCGTTTAAAGCGGCAGGGTATATAGAGGCAGGAGGAACAACACACCACAACACATCATCTGTCAGTCAGCCATGAGGGTCATCAACATGGTATGTTTGGCTGAATACATACCAGGATATGCTTTCCATTTTATCTCTACTTTTTAGAATATATTTAATGACCCTCTTCTTACTTTTACTCATTTACTACTTCATATTATGTTGAAAGCATATGTGTTTTTTCTATTTTTGTAAAACCTGAAAATGTTTCCTGCTCTCTGTTTCTCTGCTCTCAGGGTCCAGATCCGTCCCTGGCATATCGGCCGAATTTGAAGACAAATTAAACCAAAGAGAAGGAAGGCTACAGCAACTTTGAGGTAAGCATCTATATCTCCCCTTGAGATCATGATAGTTATTCAATACTGCATTCATTTATGATCAAATGATCAAATTAAGAGGTGAGAAAGATTATTTTGACATGCACGAAATGGGTTAATAAAACTAGAGGCTAAAAAGAGACAGAGATATTCAGTTGAGCCTAATTTCAGTCTTTCCTAGAAATTAGAAACATATTCAACACATGGATTAAAGCAAAGTACAGTTTGACATTATTGGAAGTGGTTATTTACTGTCCTGTCCATTGCAAATGTAGCCGAAGTGTAAGTCAAAAAGCAATGATTGTCCGTACAAACGTTTTCGGCGGGACTTTATATCTTGAATAAGTCTTGTGACTTTCTGGAGTCATCATATGGCTCCTGCATATTTCTCTATCTTGTGTCTTCTCTTTCCTCTATTCTGCTGTTCCCTTTAGTGTTTACTTCCTGTCTGTCTTCTTCTGCTGTTCCCATTAGTGTTTACTTCGGCCCAGCGCCGCTTCGGCCCAATCCCAAACCACGCCCTACACCCTACCCCATACACACTCCCCGTCCGTGACGGAGTGAACTCCGTGGAGTGACACTCGCAGCTCAACGAGGCTCCCTCCTGTCGGATGGAGGGAGTAAATACAGCTGCAAGCTTTGGGACGGCCTCCCCTCTCTCCGGCAGAAACAGGAAATGCCGTATGTAACGGTTTCAAATCAGCATCTCTTGGACAAAAAATGTAAATTAACAACTCAAATAAAACTCCAAACATCTTTAACTGTGTTACTTTTTTGTAAAGCTCTTTTAGTTTGAAACCTGATGTTTATAAGCTTCTTAGTTTTTGCAACAATCTGTAAATATACACAACTTTATAATAAAATGCACACATTTACCTTTTTCTAGACTAAACACAGGTATGAGATATAAAATAAGATCCAATCTTCCTATTCCAATCCCAAAAAACTATTTTCCATCTTCTCCACCCTCTTGGACCCTCCAAAAGCCCCTCCCCCTCCTCACTTCTGTCAAGCGACTTTGTTACCCACTTTGAAAAAAAGGTTGATGATATTCGCTCTTCTTTTTCTGACTCACCTTTACTCACCGCTGGGCCACCAGACCCTCCTTCCACCAACACACTAACCTCCTTTTCCCCTCTCTCTCCAAGTGAGGTTCTTACCCTCATTTCCTCTGCCCGCCCTACCACCTGTCCTCTGGACCCTATCCCTTCAAACCTCCTTCAGACTATCGCTCCTGATATTCTACCATTTCTCACCCATTTAATCAACACTTCTCTAACTTTTGGTCACTTTCCAAACAGTCTCAAGGAGGCAAGAGTAAACCCTCTCCTAAAGAAACCCACTCTCAACCCGTCTGATGTTATAAACTACAGGCCTGTCTCTCTCCTCCCGTTCCTGTCTAAATCACTTGAACGCGCTGTCTTTAAACAACTCTCCTGTTATCTCCATCAGAACAACCTTCTGGATCCGCACCAGTCTGGTTTCAAGGCAGGTCACTCCACAGAAACTGCTCTCATTGCTGTCACTGAGGAACTGCACACTGCCAAAACTGCATCCCTCTCCTCTGTCATCATCCTGTTGGACCTGTCTGCTGCATTCGACACGGTGAATCATCAGATCCTCCTTCGCACTCTCCAAAAACTTGGAGTTTCAGGCTCTGCACTTTCCCTCCTCACCTCATACCTCAAAGACCGTACCTACAGGGTGACTTGGAGAGGGTCTGAGTCCGACCCTTGTCAATTAACTACAGGGGTCCCTCAGGGCTCTGTTCTTGGTCCCCTCCTCTTCTCCCTGTACACAAACTCGCTCGGATCAGTCATTAGCCCGCATGGTTTTTCATACCACTGCTACGCTGACGACACCCAATTAATTCTGTCCTTTCCCCGCTCAGAGACCCAGGTCGTCGCACGCATCTCTGCTTGTCTAGCTGACATCTCTCAGTGGATGTCTGCTCATCACCTCAAGCTCAACCTTGACAAGACTGAGCTGCTCTTCCTTCCGGGAAAATATTTTCCCACTCTTGACCTAACAATCAACATCGGCACCTCAGTTGTTTCCCCGACTCAGACTGCAAGGAATCTGGGTGTGACCCTAGATAACAACCTGTCCTTCACTGCAAACATCGCTGCTACAACCCGTTGCTGCAGATACACGCTTTACAACATCAGGAAGATACGTCCCCAGCTGACACAGAAAGCGATGCAGGTTCTGGTCCAGGCTCTCGTCATCTCACGCCTAGACTACTGCAACTCCCTCCTGGCTGGTCTACCTGCATGTGCCATCCGACCTCTGCAGCTCATCCAGAATGCAGCGGCTCGTCTGGTCTTCAACCTTCCTAAATTCTCCCACACCACTCCGCTCCTCCGCTCCCTTCACTGGCTTCCGGTAACTGCTAGAATCCACTTCAAGACACTGGTACTTGCTTACCATGCTGCCAATGGATCTGGCCCTTCGTACATCCAGGACATGGTTAAACCGTACACCCCAGCGCGTGCACTACGCTCTGCATCAGCCAAACGACTCGCTGCACCCTCGCTGCGAGGGGGACCCAAGTTCCCATCAGCAAAAACACGTGGGTTTGCTATCCTGGCTCCAAGATGGTGGAATGAGCTCCCCATTGACATCAGGACAGCTGATAGCTTGCACATCTTCCGGCGCAAACTGAAAATTCATCTCTTTCGACTCCACTTCGAGCGATAGATTTATTAACAAAGCACTAATATACTAATAAAGGACTGGCTTATCTAAAGCCAGTTGAGTAGCACTTGAAATGTTTGGCTCTATGAAACCTGATGTACTTATATGATTCTGTTTTCTTCAAGGTTGTGTCTTCCTGGTCGAATGTACTTATTGTAAGTCGCTTTGGATAAAAGCGTCAGCTAAATGCAATGTAATGTAATGTAATGTATGATCCTAAGTAAAAACAATGTGAGGGTATCATGAGGTTGTTAACATTGCAATTTATCAGTGGATGTTTGCTGGAACTACTTGTAAACAGCATGTTTCCCGACAGACACACACAGCGTTGACTCCGGTCAGGTAGAGACCGGTCTCCAGTCCACACCGCTCCACACTCGTTGGTTTGGAACAGCACTTAATGTGGCGGACCCTCCGCGCGAACGAAGGGGTAGTGTGTAGGGGTAGGGTGTAGGGGGCGGTTTGGGATTGGGCCTTCCTGTCTGTCATCTTATGCTGTTCTTGTAAGTATTTACTTCCTGTCCGTCTTCTTCTGCTGTTCTTGTAAAGGCCCTGTCACACTGTCCCGAAATTGACACCCGATGGACACACGAATATGGAATTGTGAATTTCGCACGAAGATGGCCCCGAACCACACACGAAGGCAACATTTACATTACATTTAAGACATACAACTGCAATGAAAGTACCAAAAACAATTATGTTACAGTACTATGATACTGTACTGATATCTTCAGACTTTGTTCTTTACTTTATCCGTCGTTATATGTAGAAATTATTACGTTTTCTCCGTAATGTTGTTTCCATAACAACAACAACTTCCTGTCAACTGTCCTTCAAAATAATATATTATATCCTTTTTAGTTTCACAGAACACAAATTGGGTTATTTACATAATATATTTACATGATTTTGTTGTGCAATAAAACAACCCGATGGACACACGATAAAGGAAATGTTCAAATTCGGCTGTGATCGTAGCAACATCGGGCCATTCGTGAGGGCATCTTAAGCCTTCATATGACCGCCGGTGGAGTTTCTCAGGCTCCGGCAGCAACTTCGTGAGCGGTGGCAAAATCTTTGGCATGCCAAAAAATTGCCGAAGGACCTTGCGAAGGTTCATTTTCGTGTTGAATTTGTGTGTAAATGTTGCCCTTCGTAAGGCCATCGTGAGGGCATCTTGTTATCATCGGTGCCATCGGGCATTCGCCACGATCAGAGTGAGGGTGAATGCACCGATGATAACACGAAGATGACACGATTTGACAAGATGCCCTCACGAGTACCTTACGAAGTTGCCGCTCACGAAGTTGCTGCCGGAGCCTGAGAAACTCCACCGGCGGTCATACGATGGCTTAAGATGCCCTCACGAATGGCCCGATGTTGCTACGATCAGAGCCGAATTTGAATATTTCGTTTATCGTGTGTCCATCGGGTGTCAATTTCGGGACAGTGTGACAGGGCCTTAAGTGTTTACTTTCTGTCTATCTTCTGATGTTCCCATAAGTGTTTACTTCCTGTCTGTCTTCTTCTCCTGTTCCCTTTAGTGTTTACTTCCTGTCTGTCTTCTTCTCCTGTTCCCTTTAGTATTTACTTCCTGTCTGTCTTCTTCTGCTGTTCCCATAAGTGTTTACTTCCTGGCCGTTTCTCAATCGCAAGTAAACCTGCTGCAGAGCCACTATTTCAAGTATACTACATCATCGAGTGGCGCCGAAGGACTGTTTAAATGCATGTTAAATGCCCAGCATTCTGCGCCACTCTATGACGTAGTATACTTGAAATAGTTGCTCTGCAGCAGATATACTTGCGATTGAGAAACGGCCACTGTCTGTCTTCTTCAGCTGTTCCCACTAGTTTACTTCCTGTCTGTATTCTTCTGCTGTTCCCATTAGTGTTTACTTCCTGTCTGTCTTCTTCTGCTGTTCCCATTAGTGTTTACTTCCTGTCTGTCTTCTTCTGTCAATTTCTCTAACATACAGCTTTCTGTCTTTTAACCTCTTTCCTTCTCTTGTTCCACTTTTCTTTTTCTTTACTTAGGACAGTTTAGCGATCTTGAATCCAAAGTTTCTTGCTCTCCACAAATATAAAAATACGTACACTGTACATAGTCCCTTGAGCCTCCCTAGCAACGGTCTGTTTGATGTTCAGATCTCTGGAATGTCCAAATCGACTATTTCCCTTAGTAATAAGTAAAGGTTAACAGGTGGATTGTTTGCAGAAGTCTTCCAACATCTGCGACATACAAAAATACGTGTGAAAATATAGAGATGTTCGTGTCCCGCACATCATATTTAACACATGATATATCTATCATCGCACCCCACTCTAGGCCAAAAGCAAACAAAGGTATTTGTCCAACACTTCTCCTTTCACATGAAATAGAAAACCATAAGAACACAGTATTGGATGGAGAGAACCACAAAGGACTCCATAATAGAAACCAGAGTGAGTGAGAGATATATTAAAATACTGCTTACTGCACATATTCTTATTGCATATTTTATATTCTATAACTCATTGCATTCCATTTCTCTGTAAATTACTGCTTTATTTTATTGCTATTTAACTATATTTTATTACAGTGTCCTTAAAGATGTTTTGTTTTCTATGGAGATTCTTTGTTTTACCTTTGATGTATGCACCATAACATCAAGTCAAATTCCTCGTATGTGTGAACCTACCTGGCAATAAACCCGTTTCGGATTCTGATTCTGATATAAGTGGACAGAAAAAGCAGATAGTGAGAGAAAACGTGAGCGAGGGAAACTGAAACACAGACATGGGTGGGAATTGACACAGCAGAAGGGAGGAGGTGGTAATATGGAAAATGTGCTGCTTGCTACTGACTGTGTGCAACGGTTAAGTCAGTTTGTATGATTCACTGGAGAACCACTGACCCATCTGGAAGACAGCTGTGTGTGTGTGTGTGTGTGTGTGTGTGGTGTGTGTGTGTGTGTGTGTGTGTGTGTGTGTGTGTGTGTGTGTGTGTGTGTGTGTGTGTGTGTGTGTCTATGTTTGCCTGTGTATGTGTGTGTGTGTATGTCTGTGCTGCATATGTGCAGCCAACATGTGTAAAAACCTTTTAGTTTTCTTGAGAACGAAAGGATTTATCCTACCACACCCTCCCACACAAGTCACACACACACACACAAACGTGCATCAGTGAGCCCCGGATCTCATCACCAGCACAGCCGTCATCCATGAGATTTCCAGGAATGTCGCGGAACATCCTGGGAACGTTCAGGGAAGTGCCAGGAAACACTCCATCCTGATCGATTTAAAACGACCTCATAAGAAGTAATAAAGAACAGATTACTCATTGTCGATTCCTCCATTACGCTGGCTTTTCCCCACCCTCAATCACTCATCACTCAACTCTTGACGGGAAGGCCATTAAGTATTGGCCATAAGCATAAGCATAGGCCATTTCCAATTGGCCTAAGCATGGCCAATACCTTCCCAGCAAGGTCCAAAATGAAATAATTTGTTTATATTTTTAGAAATGTCCTTATTGCACAAGTATTGCAGAGGAGCGTTGTTTGACATGTTACTGTTAGACTGTCTGTTACTGTTGCCATGCCTGCTTTACATTTAGATTCCATTAATAATTGCTACAAAAACCCGGGAATGAGTCAGCATTTTGGACTTTCTTGCCTTTTTTTATTAGTAGGCCTATGTATTTTTGGCAAGATGAAACCACCTGTGGTTCAGCAGGATAATGTCCACATCTTAACACCACTTTATGATTTTTGAAGCGTAAGTGCTATCACCAGAACTAAAAAGCTAACGTTAGGCTTTAAAGGAACTACATCACAGTCACATGACTTCACGTCACCACCGCTAAGCTAAAAGCGGCTACGGTTGGGCGTGATGACGTTTAGCCGTCTCATTTAGACACTTAGCAACCGCTGCTTTTAAATTCGCCAGTGGGGTATTTACTGTCGTATTTTATGTTGAAGAACAAAATGTTAAAATCTCTCAGACAGAATTTCATCAAAAACACATTCAAAAAAATGTCCAGACGGGGGAACAGAAAGTGGTAAAATAATAAGTCAGTCCCAAGTTTTACGCAAAGAAAATATATTTCCCCATATATTAACTGTCAATATATTGCATTATTTTGTTTTCTGATTTACTGGTTAATTGAAAAGATTCAATAAAGGAAATCTTGCTGTTGGCTACACCAACTGATACTGATTAATAATCAACATGAAAAACATATTTATTCATATCTACAAAATATATTGAAGATATATAGAATAATATAGTGTTAATATATTACAATATATTGATATATAGAATAATATATTGTGTGTTAATATATTACAATATATTGATATATAGAATAATATATTGTGTGTTAATATATTGATATATAGAATAATATATTGTGTTAATATATTGCAATATATGGGATAATACATCAGTAATTGCTTTCCATATATTGAGTAATATATGTAAATAAATATATATAATATATTGGTTGTGTATATATGTGAACATACATTTACTATATATTAACATTTATATGGGGACATGTATGTATTATATATTCAGATGTATATGGAGACATGTATGTATTATAGATTCACAATTATATGGGGACATGTATGTAGTATATATTCAGATTTATATGGGGACATGTATGTAGTATATATTCACAATTATATGGAGACATGTATGTAGTATATATTCAGATTTATATGGGGACATGTATGTATTATATATTCAGATGTATATGGAGACATGTATGTATTATAGATTCACAATTATATGGGGACATGTATGTACTACATACATGTCCCCATATAAATCTGAATATATACTACATACTATGTAGTATATATTCAGATGTATATGGGGACATGCATGTACTATATATTCACAATTATATGGGGACATGTATGCACTATATATATATTCAGATTTATAAAAGACCATGTACGTACCATATATTCCGAACATGAGTGCAATATATGTTCACAATGAGGAGAAATGCATGTTCTGGTAAAACAAATCTTTAATTGTTTTTTTTTCTATCAATGTGTAACAGTTATCAACATACTCATTAAAAGAAGGACAAGGAAAGAATAAAAGCCTATAAACACATTATGTAATGACTCAAGACCATTTTCACGTAATTATTGTAATAAAACCCACATTTTGTAATAATCTGCTGCATTCTGTAATCAACAGCCTGAACGCAATATAAAATAAATTTCCCTACATTTTGTAATAAATTATTACATTTTGCAATGGTTATTACAAAATGCGTGAGTTGCCCTTTTAAAAAACTGTAATATTCATTATGTAACCATAACCAAACTGTAAATATATCCCAAAATTGATGTTGATATTCATGTTGGCTAATGAATGAACACTTGATCTAGTTTTGGCCAATGAAAGATATTCTACTGAAATATTTTTAAATTAATTATGAGTAAGGATGATTCATGGTTGAATAAATAAACAGTTGTAATGTTATTGTTTGCAACTCATTTTGTAATAACCACTGCAATATGTAATAATATATTTCAAAATGTGGCGACATGTATTACATATTTGCATTGAACTTGTTTACTACATAATGGGCAAATTATTACAAAAGGAGGTGTTATTACATAATGAAGGGAAAATGTATTACATTTTATATAGGTATAGTTAATAAATGATGCATTGTTATTTCATACAGGGCCAAAAAGAGCAGTCTGTTATCCTATTTAACAATCTTGTTTTTTGTTTCACCTGGTGACAACTTTAAACATGAGCTGATCACTCATTAAAACAAGGTCCGGAACAGGGCCAAAAAAACCAGTCTTGTACCCTATTTAATCGTCCATCTTGTTTTTTCGCTTCACCTGGTGCCTTAACTCACAAATTCTTGTGTTAATGGATTTTCTTATATCTGATGTCTTGATCCCTGGATGGTGGTTTGCTACAGCACCTGTGGAACAGAACAATTACAAATAATTAGAAGTTCACAAAAGACAGCAGGAATTATAACAATATCCATAATATCTATATTAAAGCATGGGCTGGCTTGGTGAATAATGTGGGAATGCAAATAGTGTAAGAATAGGCTTTGTACATTTTCGTCTGAGTGTGGCGCTACTGGTTGGTATGTTTTATGGAATTTGGACCAAGCATCTGCATCTGTAACAGTTCGGTTTAAAACGTTTTAAAATGTAATTGCATTCATCTTTAAAGGTGGGGTAGGTAAGTTTGAGAAACCGGCTCGAGATACACTTTTTGTTATATTCCATGGAATGCTCTTAACATCCTGATAGCAATGAATATCTTAAGTGCTTTGACACAAAATCCATTAAAAAGACGTCATCTGTGGAAGCCGTATTAGCCTACTGTAAAAAGCATGACCAATCATCTGAGCGGCCCGGCTAAAATAACTGGATGGCCTACCTGCCTGTCAGCCTTCCATCTGTGCACAAATTTATCTCGTGCCCTCATTGGTCATGTGCGCGTTTGTGTGTGTTGGAGGAGGGGCTCTGTAAGGAAGTGGCAGATTTTTTCCGGCTGTGTATTTTCAAATTCTAGCTCACTCGAGCTGGTTTCTCCAAAATTACCTACCCCACCTTTAAAAGACTACTTTTATTGAATGAGAGTTTTACCTAGCACAATGAGCCTGGGGTGGTGGGAAGGGAGAACTGGGCCTCGACATCGGCAGGAGTTGTAGTCGCCTATGAGTATTAGAATTTAGATGAACAAAAGGCATAGAAAAACCCTGAAACATGCACTAACACAAAGCTACAACCAGGGTGGGAATTTCACGACGGCCACGACGGCCATGGCTGTCGTTGCCCCGCACTTTGGCCGTGATGCCCTGTGAACAAAAATGCAATTCACGGCCAAAGTGGCCTTTGTGCCCCTGTCAAAAGGTCCAGTGTAAACAACGCTAGTGAAGTCATACTAGTGCGCGCAGTAGGATAGTCCCGTGCCTGTGGATCAGAGCGATTGCTCTCCTGTGATTGTTCCGTCAGACATGCCGTGTAAACAATGCTAGTAAAGTCATATTAGTGCGCGCAGTAGGATAGTCCCGTGTCTGTGGATCAGAGCGATTGCTCTGCTGTGATTGTTCCGTCAGAAATGCCTGTAGGGGCCCGACAGCCTCCTCCCTCAGCCGCGGGAGCAAGACATATGGAGTCAGATTTGGGTCAATATTCTTGCGCGTAAAACAAGCTACTCACGAGCGGAAAATGTGCTTTTACACGCGCATAAAATGACCCTCGCGCGCAGATTAAACACCCGCGAGCGGCTCTGCGCTCGCGAGAAAGAGAGCCCTCTTGCTTGCTCGCGGGAGTGTCAGCCTCGCGGAGTCTGTCTACGCGCGCGTGAAAAGTTTCTGGCACTTTGGGGCGGAGCCACTGGACTTTGATTGACAGCTGCCAGGAAACCCGGGGTTGCCAGGTTTGATAAATGCCTGAACTGCCAAGAGCCGAGCAGTGACGGCAGCAAAATCAGTTGGACGAGATTGAATGGTAAAGTTGTCCATAAAAAACTATTATATTCGTAAAGTGTACAGCTAATATATATATATATATATATATATATATATATATATATATATATATATATATCAGGGTTTCCGCTAGGATTTTTTCTCGCCGGTCAAATGTCCGGGCAGAATTTATTTTACCGGACAAATTTGAAACTTACCGGTCATATTTCAATAATAATAGTAAGAGTTGTGTAGCAGAGTTTCCGTTAGCAGGTAATTACCGGACTATGAGCAGATATGCTTCAGTTTAAAACTCAGTTCACGGGGCTCATTTTGATATTGCTTCAGTCTATAATCGTAACAGATCGAACAATTCAGATCCATTTTTCAATAAATGATTCCACAAACAACAAACAACATAATTATTACATTCAAACAAACTACTTGTATTAGCCTAGATAACGTACATTATTCAAAAGTTTACATTAACTTTGAATAATAACACGGGAGAAACGGATCATCTCTTTTCCCCTCTCCCTCCCTCTCTCCTGACAGCCCGTCAGTTTCTCATGCAGCTCGCTAAACAGTGGGCGGGGCTTCAGGTGATTATGCAGAGCTGCGTGTCTCGGTCTGACTCAGCAGCTGATCTGATCTCTCTCTCGCGTGTCCGGTTATACTTCACTCGCGTTTATGTCCATATCGATCAGATCCAGCTCTCCTGATCGTTCTTTATATAGAGCACCGATCAAACTATTAAGAGTGAATATCGGCCGATAATGACCGGTGGCCGATCTATCGGAGCCTTCCTAATTATTACCAGACATTTTGACCGGCAGGTTTTGAATTTACCGGTTTTTAATAAATTTTACCAGCTAAAAACCGGTAATTACCGGCTAACGGAAACTAACGGAAATATATATATATATATCAGCGACGTGCAGTCAGGGGAGGCAGAGCCTCACCTGTCATACTCATAGACTGGCCATACTACAATGTAACGGAAAAACAGCTAAAGAAAAACTAAATAGTAATAATAAAATGTCTCCACTGATCTGTGTTGTAAGTGTGATTTCTGTATGATTCCAATCGCTTTTTATAGTCAAAATCAGCAAATTTGCCGAGCTCCGCTACAACTACATGGGAGCGATGAGAAGTGAGGCAGGGACGAGCTCTGCCTCTCGTAAACCCACAGTAACTTGCTGGAGCGCGGGCACTAATTTAGCGCGGGCACTTATTTTGTGAGCGCGCTCAAGCCAGTTACTGTGTGGTAAGGTGAGGCACAGATGAGCTCTGCCTCACCTCAAAATGCGTCACCCCACAGAAACTGGCTGGAAAGCGGGCACTAAGCGCATGCCTGTTACCATCTCACGGTAGGTCACCAATGTAATGTTTGTAGATCCCTTTATTACATGTATCCTCGCCATCCATAGTCTCTAAATAACTTATTTCACGTATATATGATATTTAGGCTCGCCGTACAACGGCAATGAAAAAAGCACCAGGGGAGGCAGCCATAACCTCTGCCGCACTGAAGGGGGCGCACGTGAGCCCACAGGTCCTTGTTGCTACTGTTATTCTACGCAGAGACGGTATAGACGCGAACAACAAGCTAGACTTTTGAAACTAGAGGAAGATAAGGAGGACTTTTACAAAAAAGTAATAGAGATTGTTGTCCAGAAGGA
Organism: Gymnodraco acuticeps; assembly: GCF_902827175.1. Lineage (NCBI taxonomy): Eukaryota > Metazoa > Chordata > Actinopteri > Perciformes > Bathydraconidae > Gymnodraco > Gymnodraco acuticeps. The sequence continues at coordinate 148,346 of NW_022990397.1, forward strand.
TAGCATGGACTTCATCCTCAAGTCAAGGTAAGACCACAATTGTAATGAACATGGGATCTTACTAAGAAAGAACAATCCAATATTTAGATTTTGGGTATCCTTTTGTTGAACGGTCTGTTTAAAATGAATCGAAACATCAGACCAAAAAAGCTTTTGAAAATAACAGAATATTTCGATTAAGGTCAGAATATAATATTTGTAAATCTGACTCTGAAAGAGTCAGTGCTTCACCAGCCATGAACCTCACCGCACGTCACTGATATATATATATATGATTCTGTTTTCTTCAAGGTTGTGTCTTCCTGGTCGAATCTACTTATTGTAAGTCGCTTTGGATACAAGCGTCAGCTAAATGCAATGTAATGTAATGTAATATACATTAATTTGATATAAAACAATATATTTTTCAGTGGGCTGTGTCCGTCGAAAACTGCTAGCTACTGTCTGCTGTACGCACCTAGATTTTGCTGCCGTCACTGCTCGGCTCTTGGTAGTTCAGGCATTTATCAAACCTGGCAACCCCGGGTTTCCTGGCAGCTGTCAATCAAAGTCCAGTGGCTCCGCCCCAAAGTGCCAGAAACTTTTCACGCGCGCGTAGACAGACTCCGCGAGGCTGACACTCCCGCGAGCAAGCAAGAGGGCTGTCTCCGCTCGCGGGGGTTTAATCCGCGCGCGAGGGTCATTTTATGCGCGTGTAAAAGCACATTTTCCGCTCGTGAATAGCTTGTTTTACGCGCGAGAATATTGACCCAAATCTGACTCCATAAAGACAAGCACAGGTAAGCAAGCGGACCAAGCTGTTTTGATATGATTTAACTGAAGTATGTGGTAGTATTTGAAAGGACTTAACATTTACGTGTTTATAGAAAGTACTATTGATAGGTAATTACCATTGTATTAGCCTATTTAAAAGTCAACTCGTTACATTTTGTCATGAAAACTAGCGATAGCTAGCTAGTTTGGATAGCGCTAACGTCTTCCCTTCAAGGGGTCTACATCTAGTGTTGCTTCTACAAGCTAGCAGATAGCTGTCACCTTTGAATCTAGTAGTTTTCTTGCTAAGCGGTTTTGATATAATACATGACTGACTTATGTGGTTTATGGCTGAACTTAACGCATACGTTTAAGAAACACTATTGCTATTCAGCCATTTGTAAAACGACTGGTGTTGACGTTAGTGCTACACTTTTCAGTCATGTTGATTGACCAGCGTAATTTAACCAAACTGCCTTTGTGCCCTGTCATGTGGCCTTTGTGCCCTTAAAAAAAATGTGAACGGGAAGGCCAAATGGCCTTGCCCCTAAAATGACGAAATTCCAAGCCTGGCTACAACCCTCAATTTTGTAAGTAGTTGTAGTAAATAGTAAATACATACGTATATACAATATACAACAATACGCAGTGCAATTAGCAGTACCAGTAATAAAATAACTGAATAAATAACTAAGCTGAATAGTGAATAAAGTGATATGGGAAAACTTTAAAAATTACAGTGAAATGAAATGACAGTGCGTTCCTCACCACTGCGATCTGGCTCCTCTGTCCTCTTGAAGTGTGGTTCTGCAGGCTTAGTTCGACCTATGAATTTCAACAATGCTCCTGTAAAAATATATAGTTATAGTATTATGGGTCAACATTAAAATAACATACATTGGAGAGCAAAATGTGATATTCCATTGACTGTATAGGCTACATATTATCCACACAATTGTCAGCAGGGGCAATAAAAACAACTAAAATGTGAACTAACTTGAATGCATTAGTCCACAACACATAGCCTAACTAATGTTAGCTTACACAGTTACTAACATCAGAACTAGGGCCGGGACTTTAACGCGTTAATTAAGATTAATTAATTACACAAAAATTAACGCGTTAAAAAAATTAACGCATTTTAATCGCACTTAGTTTTGCACCGCGGAACGTTTCTCACTGGATGAGTTTCAGGCGTACCGATTATACTGGAGCACCAACTAACGTTCATGACTTCAGACAACAACAAACCACAGTGAACAACAGTGGGAAATGTTGTTTTGAAAAACGGACGGATGGAAGCGTCGATAAGAGCACGGTTGTGTGCAAATTATGCAAAAAGGAATTCGCATATCACCGCAGCACATCAAGCCTCAAGTATCACCTCAATGCAAAAACATATAGCAGCTAGCGTGGACGTTAGCCTCTTTTATCGCGTTCACACCAAAAAGAGCCGGTACTAAAATTAGTTCACCCCACGAAAGTCCCTGCTCTCTAGCAGGGACTTTCGTACGGCTCTCTTGTGAGAAGAGAGCTATATGTCTGATTGGCTGGGCGGATTGCAAACCACGCCCCGTAAAACTCCCAAAAAGTTTTGTGAAGCCGCCATTGTCGCCATATCCTCGCATTAGCATTATTAGCATTAGCCCAGCGCAGAAACGCAGAGAGACTAACTTATGGCAACACAAAATAAAACATGGGAGCGGTGGAGATGAGGAGGTGTCGGCGTTCTGGCGATTTACTCGGAAGGCTTCAGTAGAAGCTGCTGGGACTCCCAGCAGCTTCTACTGAAGCCAGTCCCCAACTCCGGGGACTTCCGGCCGGGGACTTTGGGCGGCAGTATACGCCGTGAAGTGGTTTGCGGCCTGCCAGTAAACCCAGAGCAGAAGAAGAAGAAGTGACGTCAGCGGCTTCATTTGCCTAATCCACCCCCAGGTTCAAAGAGTTCTCATGAACTAAGTTCTCATGAACCTTTGTGGGAAAAGTACTGCGGTGTGAATGCGCCTAATGGTATACTAAAATCCATGTGAAAAAAATTGCTTCTCACTGTTCTCAGGTCAAATATTTATATGTGATTAAAAATGCGATTAATTTCGATTAATTAATTACAAAGCCTCTAATTAATTAGATTAATTTTTTTAATCGAGTCCCGGCCCTAATCAGAACACATAGGCTAACTGTGGTTACATTACTTAACCAGCTCATCATCTTCACCAGTCAGAAAATGTCCGTTAGCCGCGATGCTAATTTCCGCTATGTTAAACTCCATTGACTTATGCTAAATGTTAGCGATCTAAAAGTCCGCTATTTTTGGCTATTTTGGGTCGACTTCAGTTGACTGTAACATCGAAAATCTTCGAAAGTGAATGTTCACAAAGCTGCGGACCGGTTATACACTTATACACAAGGGAACTAACATAGCTAATTTAACTAACGTTAGCTAATGTAGTTGTAGTGCCGAGAGACGGGACATACGGATTAAGTAACTAGACTGCTTGTAGTGTACATGCAGAATTATTTCAATTTAAAATAGTTTTAAATGCTCACACTCATACCTGACTCGTGCTGTATTTTCCTCTCGTTTCGTTTTCCGTTTCGAAGCACCTGATGAATGCGCCATCATCAACAGACAGAGGCGGCAACGCACATTTGAATCTGCCAATCAGATCAATCTATTGCTGGAGAGGGGGGGGCTCCCCGAAATCTGTGAGATTGATTGGTGATGATCACTGGCACCACGTAATGTGTCCAATGAGAACGTTAACAAGTTTTTAGTGAAGACACTGTCAGCCGGAAGTAGCGCTTTCGATTACTGTTTGGGCTTACTGCCGTGGATGGGCTGCATTCCACTCCAAATAGCCGGTCGGCCGTAACCAGAATCCAAACGCAAGCTGTTTTATGGATTCTAATTTAATTTCCAAGAATATCTCAGTACTGGGTTATTTCCAATTTCAAAATAAACATATATATTAAACAAATAGAAATAATAAGTAAGTATATTATAGTATATTCAAGAATGAAAAAAAAAATATATATAAATGCATGTATGCGTGAATATATGCATATATATATATAAATATGCGTATATATAAACATATATATATGCATATATAAACATATATATATATGCATATATGCACGCATATATATATATGCATATATGCATGCATATATGCATGTGTGTGTCTGTATATATTTATAAACTGTATATTATTTTCAATGGAGTATATGTTATTTTTTAACATATACCATCAAACATATGTTCATATATAAAGTGGGTAACTATACAAAACGAAGTGAGATAACTGTTTATGAATATCTGTTCAACTTTATGTAAACTTGTGTAACTCATGAAAGATAAATGAGTGTTTCAATAAAACTTACATATAAAAATGTATAGTGCAGTTTTTGTTTTCATTGCAATATATTTTTTTATATGTATCAATATATAGCCATATATGGTCCATGCATATATTGCAATATATTAAAAAATATAAGGACTACTTTCCCATATATGGAAATATATGATCCAGTATATTGTATTATATTTACCAATATATTACAATATATTTTTGTTTTATAAGGGTAAGGATCTGTTACTGCACCACTCTATTACATTAGATTTCAGCGTTTTAGTTTGTTTTCACTATGTATCACTTTCAAAATGAATGAAAGGACTGAAAACTGTTTGAACATAATGTTATCTCAGATCTCAGGTGAGTTATCGCTAACGTTAACCTTCATGTTAGTTTAAGTAAGTCTATGCTAGACAAAAAAAATACTCAAACTAATTATTGCTAACCTGATGACATTAAGAAGCTCCTGTATTATAAGATATAATCCAACGCACATTTTGTCTGAGGTTACATTTACATTTTCAAACACAAGCAAGGTGGTCTTTGAGTATTATTTGTTCCCACTTTCACACATACACATGCATGTTGTTGCCATACATGATTGCCTGAACACATCGCCTCACACACAGACTCACAGGGAGCTACGCTACACACGGAGTCACAAGCACGCCATTGTTATCCTATAATGCTCCCCAGTGCATGTCAGAGAGGCTGTCTGCTCTTCTGGTGTCAGACCCGTCTATCCTTCACGCCAGCGGCTTCATGACCTACTGCCTAGCGTGCCTCTGTCTGCATGAATATACATGTGTGTGTGTGTGTGTGTGTGTGTGTGTGTCTGTCTGGAGGCTCACGGACTGCCAGCTGTACTCCCAACACGCCCAGGGAGAGCCTTGCCTCACAGGACAGGGAAGACAGAGAGAAGACCTCTTTCCACGCTAACGCTTCCGTGTTAACATGAGCATGTCTGTTTATGATGTGTGTGAAAGAGGGGATAGGAGTGTGTGTGTGTGTGTGTGTGTGTGTGTGTGTGTGTGTGTGTGTGTGTGTGTGTGTGTGTGTGTGTGTGTGTGTGTGTGTGAGAGAGAGAGAAGGGCCGACGGGATTCAGCACAGCGGGGGGGGGGGGCAGAGGTGACTTGGAGGGCTTTCACATTTCATTAGAGCCGTAGGCTAGCGGTTCACACATGTAAACAGACACACACACACACTAGCGCTCACACATTTCCTGCCCACCTCGTCCACTCCTCATTTAGCACCCCATTCACTAACACGTTCGTTCCCCCCCCTGCATGCGAACACGAACAGCACTCTTCTCATAAGACCTTGGCCCCGGCCTCACCCAGTAGCACACAAACACACACGGATTACACTCTCTCATGCGAGTGTGTCAACCTCTCACAGGGAGTTGGACATTAACTGCGATTCACACATGCACCTTGAACATATGATCAAAGAGGCACGCACACCAGCAAACAAAGAACTCCAATATGCACAGCTTTACATGCGGGGTATCATGCAAATATGTGTTTTATTACCATCAGTAGCCTCGGCACACAATTCCTTCTTGACACACACATAAAACACATTAGGCATAGGTGGTGTTTTACATGCAAACCACACACATGCAAACAGTGTGTGTCAATAGCAGTTTTAGGACCAGGATGACGGTTGGAGGGAATATCTTTGACCTTGTGTTGGTAGACACACACACACACAGAGTTATTGACGAACAGATGGATGCAGAACTGATAAGATTTCCACGTGCAGAACAAAGAAACAGAAGAAAGAAGAAAAAATAGTATAGATAGATAGATGATATCTGAAACTGATTCACAAACACAAATAATATTCAAAATGAAAAACACATTCTAAAATTCTAAAATTCTAAAATGTTTTTAGAACGACTCTCACCTCCTAAACTGTAAATACTGCAAGTCTAACGATAGGGTGTTAAAAAACAATTAGAATTGAAACTACGAGAGATAATGGTACATTGAGCTATATCAGGGGTGGCCAACCAGTCAGAGGTTAAGAGCCACATGTTTTCTATGTTACTGCAAGGAGCCACATCAAACACACAGTCACTGATACCGCTTGTTTCAGTTTTTAGTTTTCTGGAGACAAGATTTCAACCACGTCACTGATTCATTTTTGTGGCATTGGGATATATTTTTTAAATCCTCTGAAGCAGAGAGAGGAGCTGTGGATTATTGTTATTGATTAATGCATCAGTGTTTCTTAGGGTCAAAAACACTAAACCCACAAATTAAAATGAAAGCGTTTAGTTTATTTAATAAAAGAGCACATGTTCAATGTGAAAAGTGACAGTAGTTATAGATTATTTGCAATTTGATTCTATATATATTTAAAAAAAGTATATATATAACACCTTGAATTTCAGGGGGGGTGCGGGGCTCCGTTGGCGGCTCGCAGTGCCCCTCCAAGACAATGGTAGGGGAAACACTGAATAGTGTTTAATCAACAATAGGTTTCCCCCCCTCAAAGGTGATTGTTTCACTGCATTGCAGGTATTATTGTGATTGGCTGTTGGGCCACATCAAAATTAGACGCGCTGTCATCCTCTCATACTGACACCTGACACCACACATACACACGTAGGGAGAGCCGGGACGAAAGTAACACGGGACCAAAGTAACGGAGCGATTTTATCCGAGCCCAAACAACTTTGACCGGCCAAATTACGTCAGAATGATCAGCATTCAATACTTAACAGACCTACTAAATATCAGGTTTAACTGTCAGTGTTGTCACAATACCAACATTTTGGTTTCGATACCAAGTCAAGAATTGCGATTCCGATTATTTTTCTTAAAAAACGGGAAACAGTCTTAAATGTAATTATTGTGCTTTATGTCACACCAGAATCATAACCATAACACAAACTTTTAAACAATGAGAACAATAAATACAATAAATGACAAGAATTCGTATTAAATAACATTAATACATTTATTACAGACAGGCCTCGTGGTGTCCGTAGGCTTGCCCTCACTGTCAGAGATATAGCTCAAATACTTCCAGATGTAGCTTCTGGCGTCTTTTTTGTCAACAAGCCGAGGCGCAGCAGCAGTTGCACTCCCACTTGCAACCATGCTTCTCGTTTTCTCACATGCTCTGGCAGCTAGCGCGTGCACGAGAGAGGGGAGGAATTTAGAGCGTGCTTGAGAGGGAGGGACTGCAGGCACGGCTGCAGTGCAGGGAGTGGAAGCAGGGCGCTGAACACACACGGCTCTTATTAAAACAGCGCTTTCTCACCGGTGTACTTTCCCCCGTCATTCTTAAAGTACCGATACTAATGAAACGGAGGAATCGTAACGATTTTAACGACAGGGTATCGCGGTATACCTTTCAAGTATCGGTACACCGTGCAACACTAGTCAGGAGTCAGTGTCTCTCCCCCAAACTCACACATATACAATTCGATATGAACTGAAGAGCCGCATGAAACTAGGCAAAGAGCCGCATGCGGCTCGAGAGCCGCGGGTTGGCCACCCCTGAGCTATATAGATGACCTTCGCTAGCTAGCTGCTCGATGGATAGCTAATGTAACCTAGCTAACTATTTAGAAAGATAACAAACGTTAGCTTTCCTGGACAATTGGAAAGATAGATAGATAGATCGATGATAAAACTGATTCATAAACACAAATAATATTCAAAATGAATCTTTGAAGTGTGGCAGACAGTCTGCAGTGCAGCTTTGATCCTGTTTTTATACGGAGGGGGTCAGACACATGCAGTAAATCCTTGAAGAATTCCTTCTGTTATCTCACACATGTTCGCCAACCACACTGTCTGATCGCTCCCCTATGGTGGGTCGTACACACCCAAATACCCAAACAAACACCTGGGATGTTCACAGAGGCATGCATTTGTATATACACACATGCGGGATGTATGCACAGCTGCGCACAGTCAACCCATCCCCATCCACTCGGTTTACATTGAATTGACTAAGATGCATATTCTTTGGTTTGTTCACCCCCACACATCATTTTGACAAAGACCCCACTCTCCACCATGGATGTATAAACAGAACTGGATACAGCATTATGGGCGGGGCTCTAAGGGCTCTATTCCTATAGATTTCCTCACATTCGAAAACAGCAAATTGTTCCCCTTTGTGAGACCAAAATGGACAATTTCAACTGCAGCAACAGAGATACCGCTGTAATGTCACTTGAACTTGCAGACCCTTCTGGCATCTTGTTCTTCCTCCATGGACATCATAAACAGCACATCTGACACCCAGCTTAAGAAGAACTTTACTTAATGCCAAGAATGCAGCCTTCACAGCCAGTGCAGACCGGCTAAACTCACGGCTCATCACATGCCACACATACCTCTCTCAGGACATATTTTCCTTTTTACAAATCTATAAAATGTGCCGACACAATTAGCTAAGCTCTCATTATTCATGTATTATCTCGGAGACTGAACAGCTGGTCTGAGGTTACATGACCAGGATGGAATCTACATTGTTCTTTGTGCATCTGAGGATCGACACTTGGTGCGGATCACGAGCTCTTTAACCGCCGGGCTGTGAAGTACCGAGCCAGCCTGAGGTCGCAGATATGACAGACACTGAATATATTTTGGCCATAACTCCATGCAGCTGCTTCCATGACAGCGGATCAACTGCCAGAGCTTCTCGCCAACATCCTCAGGCACACATGAGGTGACAGTTGAAATACATTATTTCCAAACCGGGTATACCCAGCCATAGGCGGCGCGTGAGGCTCAGGTTTGGGAAGGCTAAATAACTTTTTTTACCTGACGCTGCCCGCCTCCGGCGTCTATAGAAAAGAGATCAACTCAGTGAAAGCACTGTAACATCTTGGTGAATACAAGATGTGTACAAGCACCGCCTGCTGAACAATCAGAGCTCAGTGTGCAGAGTTTAAATCTATCAAGTCATATTACAGCAGTGGTTCTCAAATGGGGGTACGCAGACCCCTAGGGGTACGTTGGAGTACTGCAGGGGGTACGTGAGATTTATTTTATGTTAATGAAAAAAAAAAGTGTGGGTTTTATATGAATAGACTAGAGTTGTACATATTTCAAAACACGAAGTGTAATAACTGCAGTTTGCCTCGCTGTCAGAATGACAAAGATCCTCAGTGAAGCACAAGCCCATGTTTCTCACTAAATTGTAAGTACAACTTATTAAAAAGATCAGTTCAATGCAACTAATGTCGTCTTAGTGTTATTGCATGATATTAAAATTGGTTTGCCATGAATTTAGTGATGGATTGTAAACATTTGAAATGTAGCATTTAAGTGTTTCTCAGTTACAATGTTGTTGTTTTAATAAATCAGACACTGATGGTACAGCACTGTACTGTACCTCTTTATATAGGCTTTTCCCCCTAACAAATAGTTTTTGCGCTGATCAGGGGGTACTTGGCTGTATTTGTTTTTCAATGGGGGTACATTATTGAAAAAAGTTTGAGAATCACTGTATTACAGGATAAAGGAAATACAGTTTAAACTGCCGTATGCAGGGAAGACGCCGACGTGTCGCACGTATCATTCATATCACATCATCAATCAGATCATCGATCATATAATATCATATATTACGGCCGTATCTGGCCGTGCAACACTTACATTGTCACATACTGTATGCAGACGTATTATTTTAACCAACACATTTGACGAAACACTCAACTCAAATGTAATTAAAGTCAGATCCACTCGTGTCTTAGACGGGGCAGTGATATCATAAACCTGTTGTACGCTTTCAAACACTCTGTAGTTATTTTTTAACCAGTTGTTATTTTCCTTGCAGGTGCAACTATGTGGCGTGTATCCTGGATTATATGTTTAAGTCATGGAGTTTAAAGTTCATATTTGTCTAATATTAGTTTACTTTTCATTAATGAAGTATGACGCTGCGCTGTCAGTACACTTGTCCCTGTTTGTGATTTGGTCAAATGTTGCTAACCCCGCCCCTTTCACGTGAACAGGCTCTCAGCTGGAGAGAGAAACCCTGGCTTGATTTACCGAGTTGATAACCAGCGTTGTAGGACCGCTTAGCGAGATCTTCTTTGTTAGGGTTAGTTAAGATAACTCAAACATATCCAGGGTCTGTTGAACTGGCTTCGTAGTACAGGGCACAGGTGGCTGCATAGCAGCGCTAATGTCAAAGACACAAACATTATACATTATATTTTTATTTTACCAGGATGCAGTGACACAAATATTTGGGAAGGCTTAGCCTTCCCTAGCCTACAGTACCCGCCGCCGCTGTACCCAGCACATCCTCACACGTTTGATACCCTTGAAACGTTGTTTGTTGTTTATGTCCAAAACTAGGGATGCTCCGATCGCCAATTTCGGGGCCGATCGCCGATCACCGATCGCCGGAATCAGTATCGGCCGATACCGATCGCCGATCCGATCGAGTGGGCGGGGCCTAAATGGAAGATTTAAACATCACTTTAAATCTTCCATTTAAAGTGATGTTTAAACTCAGTTAATGCTCATTCACTGGAGCTTCCACAAACAACAACCAACTTAATTATTACATTCAAATGATGTACATTATTCAAGTTTACATTCACTTTGGATAATAACACGGGAGAAATTAGCGGAAGCGCTCTCTTTTCCTCTCTCCCTCTCTCTCTCCTGACAGCCTGTCAGTATCTCATGCAGCTCACTGATCCAGTAATGAGTGACCCGACAATGAAGAATACATATATTTATAATAACTAGTTTAGCTTGTTCCAGAGGTAGATAACATAGCTAAGTGTGTTAGGTCTTACGGTACGTCCACACAGCAGCTTTTCAAAAATCTTGAAAATCTTGGAGCTGGGCGTGTCTGAAAGCTTGGGGATTTTTTGCGAGCAACGCGACCAACAACCAATCACATGAATCTCCCGCCCCCGACATACAAAGCAAAAAACCCCGGGGATTTTATGCGAGCAATATATATATATAAAAACTCCCCAAACAGGCGAAAACCTACCAGTTTCACCCACTGTCTCTGCCACCTCCCTCCATGCCTGGTTCCTCCGGTTTGTATCCCGTTAATAGTTCTGGTCGTAAAGAACCGGGTGATTTGCTACCGTAATTTGTCGTTTGGAATATGAGGAAATGAACTGCGGTCTGGTTCTCCCTGTGTGTGTGTTTCGCTTACCGGTCCGGCGGGCGGAGCTGCAGGATTTCTGCTTCACACACGTTGCATACCGCTATTTTACTGTCTTTTTCGGACACCTTAAAATAATGCCAGACCGGTGAAGCCATGTTGGCGAGCTTGTTTTGCCGCGCACAGAGAAAAGTGTCATGTATTTTACGTCATGCGATCGGCTCTCGCGATCGGCATGTTTAGAGAGTACCGATCGATCGGTAGAGAGTGAGTATCGGCCGATATCGATCGGTGACCGATCGATCGGAGCATCCCTATCCAAAACTAAAAACTCCATTTCAGGTGCACACAGCTCATTGTTACTCCAAAGGTATCTCTGGCCCTGGGCATCAAACTTTGTAGTGCCTAACCCAGCGGCGCCGGATTCATTTCAGAAGTGGGGGGGCCTAAAAGTGCGTGTGTATGTGACATAGCCTACTTGCCAACCCTCCCGATTTTCGCGGGAGACTCCCGTTTTCCTGCCGGAGTCATATTTATCCCGCATTTCTTCCGATTTCTGACTAAATCTGATTTGTTTCATTCTAACATAACGCACCAAATGTTACTGTTTCCACTCGGACTTCAATACAGCTACACCATTGTTTGGTTTCCATGGTAACGTGTCTCTTTAGTAGCGCGAGCAAATGAAAGTCTGAGAGGGTCTTCAGGAGGAAGATAGTCAGAGAAAACAGAACAAGAATGGACAACTCAACCCTCTGCTCACTCCTTTCCTGTACATTAAACTATACAGACCAGCCCACACATATGACAGCGCAGTTGCTCATTCCATCTCTTCTTTTTTCCTGCTATACGCTCTTGTTTGACAAGCTGAATGTTGACTGGTGTTTGACTGAAGTAAGCTCTGTGAAAAGTTCCAGTTATTAACTCTGTATTTACAAAGCTGTCATCTCCACATTTGGAGAAAGTTACAAGCCGTTTGACAGTAGCAAATCTGCATATTTCACAGAAGGCTCGTTTAGTGGTTTTGCAAATAATTAACCACTCTCTGTTTTTGTACCATTCTGCATTGAAGTACCTTCTCTTTGCCCAAATAAGCTTTTATTTGCCCGTCACAATGTCCCGACAACAAACCTCCATGCAGTCGGAACCAGCCTGTTTCGGTTCAACGATGCCGGCGGCGGAGGTTTTGACAGCCTCTGCGGCCGCAGAGCTGCTGCTGGGGTTCATCTGGCTGCGCTGGTTCTATGGTTGAAGGACCAGGCTCCGGAGCTGGTTCTGTGGTTGAAGGACCAGGCTCCGGAGCTGGTTCTGTGGTTGAAGGACCAGGCTCCGGAGCTGGTTCTGTGGTTGAAGGACCAGGCTCCGGAGCTGGTTCTGTGGTTGAAGGACCAGGCTCCGGAGTTGTGGATGTCAGGGATGTGACATTCAAGTTGTTGAATTTCAGCTTAGTTTGACTGTATTTTGTTTTCTTATGCGCCGGTTCTTCTGACATGTTTGCAAGTTTATCTATCTAGGTTAACGGCTGACACACACTGAACAACGTAACACATAAACACATCTAAGCTTTGTTATAGGTTGTAATGTACATGGATACATTTGAATGGTGTGACAATATTTGATTGGATTAAAATGTACATATTCTTCCTGTTATGTCTGCCTGCTGTATTTTACCTAATGCAAAGTGACCTGCTCCATCGAAATCAGTCGCATTGATCCGAAGACACATTTTGAGTTGTATACTGTTGGAAATAGGAGATTCCTAGCTTTCTAATGATATCAGGATTGTTTTTGTAGCCTACTATATTAAGCAAAATATGTCACATTATATAATGACTGTCACCGAGTCATCATTTTGTCAAAAAGGCCTTCTAAAGTTTCCTCTTCTCTGGATCGATCTGATTGATTATTAGCGGAGCAAATGATCAAAGTAGTACGGAGGGAAGATATTTTCGTTTGGATTACTGGTCTGGGGGAAGCTCGCGAGTGTGTGCGTGTATACCACGTGTGTGTGTTTGTGTATTTTTGCGTTTGTTTCCCGGGGGAAACTCTCAGGAGAAACACCGGCTGTTGTTATGCCTGCTGTGACGTCAAGTTACTCCGTTCTCCGCTTGTAATTATGCCGTAAAAGCTTCAAAGCTGTATTTATCATCTGAATTTGCCGAAACAAGTTTAATATTCTGAAAGCCAAGACTTTGTTTATTTGAAATCAGATGAAAACAAACTGTAACGGACCCTGCGGTGTTATCTTTGATTACTATGCCTTACATTCATAATGTCAGCGGAGGGAGGGGAAGCGGCGCTGTGGAAGAGCAGAGTGGCGAGTGAGAGGCTAGCTGTGTTCTTCCCTTTACAAGCTTCAAAAATGCCTGTAGCTACTGAGATTGAATATAACAATCAACAATATACACAGCTAGATCAGATGGCGTTCTTTTTAGATGCGACTTTAGAGTAGAGGGGAATTATTTAAACGGGATGTGTACAGTGTTCCGCGGCATCCGCTGCTGCGAAAATGTGGGGCAGGGCCGTAAAGTGGATGTGATATAAAAACAAATCGATTATTTTTGTAGTTGTAAACTCAAGTGGATGAAACTACATGTATTAGTGCTTTCATGTCAATTCGGCGAACATATGATACATGAAATGATCGTGAGGATGATGATTACAAATCGTTTGTTTGTGCCGGTCTGCATTTCCTGATGAGAAAACAAACCGATGCTTTTTGTAGTTGTAGCAGAGGTGGGACCAAGTCATTGTTTTGCAAGTCCGAGTCAAGTCTCAAGTCTTTGCGCTCTAGTCCGAGTCAAGTCTCAAGTCTTTGCGCTCAAGTCCAAGTCAAGTCTCAAGTCAGGATGGGCAAGTTCAAGTCAAGTTCAAGTCCTAAACTTTGACAAAACGAGTCATAAACAAGTCATTATGTGTTTTTCACCAAATGTAATGACATCGATCAACAGAATAATACTTAATAATCAAATTGCTCTTTATTAGTCACATTAATAATTTAATAATCCATTTTCTCTCTGCTGGTAAAGTAACGTGTGTTTTTCTAATTTAAGAGGGATCAGTAAGGTAAGGCTACCGTGACGGTTTGATTCAGAAGGAGTTTAATGTATAAGATCCCTGATGTTGAGGTAACCAGAATGTTTATTTCTACTGTGTACAACATGTTATAAGGGACCCACAATCTATCTTTATGCAAGAGATAATGTGCAGCCAGGCGGTCTCTATGGGGAAAAGAACACCTGTATCTAGATCCCTCTGCAGGTGGTACTTTAACTATATTTTGATGCTAATACTTTTGTACTTTTACTTGTAACATTTTGAATGCAGGACTTTTTATTGTACAGGGTTCCTGCAGGTTTCGCCAACTCAAATTTAAGACTTTTTAACACCTTTTTAAGACCACTTTGAATAGAATTTAAGACCTATTTCACGGCAATAAAGTATGAAGGAAAATGTATATAAATAAGAAATACGTCCCATAATCACTTACAAAGTAAATGTATTCATGTTCAACATAAGAACAATGACTGAACACAACAGCGTAACAGTACAGAACTGTGTTAGCGTGTTAGACAAAAAGTGTGTATGTGTGTGTGTGTGTGTGTGTTAGGGCTGTGCAATTAATCATATTTTAATCGCAATTACGATTTTGGCCTGCCACAATTACGAAAACAACATAATCGGAAAAAAACGATTATTTTGCTTTGCTAGGTTGTGACAGTGCACTACAACATATTTGATCTAATGAATTTTTTAGTAATGTATCATTTATTTAATTAATTTTTGTATTAGTTTTTCAGTTGAATTATACGTTCAGGGTAATCAACAGTTAAAAATATACTGTTCAAATTATTATTTGTTTTAAAGTTCAATAAATGGATGTTTTCAAAGTCAATGAATAATCATATTTAATAATCGTGATATTAATTATTGACCAACATAATCTTGATTATTGCCATAATCGAGCAGCCCTAGTGTGTGTGTGTCTCTGAGAGAGAGTGAGCTATATTCAGAGCTCTGCTGCCTTGGCTACACTATTTCATCGTTGCTGTTGTATGATTGGTGTTTAGCTACGTTATTTAGCGTCTACAGCACCTCCGCTTTTAGGGTTGACGTGGACCCAAACTTCGCCCGGAGGTCCCCCGGTGTTGTTGCGGGAGCTGCTGCACTAGCTAACACTCCACTAGCTAACGCTACATTAGCAAAACAAACGCTAATTTCTTTTGCAAAAGATGCAGCGGGCTTCAAACACGTTCCCTCCACTGGTTTCAACCAAGCACTAAATTAGATGTTTTCCAACAAAATACGGTTGAACTGACACTTCCCCATATTTATTTGTAAGTAGATTCGAAGATAGGCTACATGAGCTGAAGCTTGGTTGCTAGGTTACTAGCTGGGTGTTCTCCAATAAGGGGCCGGGGGAAACAAAGTTAGTGATTACTGGTTCCATGTTGATTTAATTCAATACAAATTGTTGGGGGGAACTGAAAGGCTATTACCGTACTGGTTACTTTGCAGCCCGGACATTTCCCCCAAAACACATTTAGACGCTATCGCAACATAGAAGTATCTTTCAAATCCGATAATTTTTAAGACCTTCTGAATCATATTTAAGACCTTTTTAAGGCCTTAAAAACCCTGCTCTGAAGGTTATTTTCATTTTACAAATCCTGCACTCAGCTTTGCTTTCTCCAATATCATTGAAAAGCAGCCAGATGCTGCTTCTTTTTTCGGTTTTCGCTCATTTCTTGACTTTTTCCGACGCGCTTGCATTTAAATCCGTCTCCCCGTCGCTCTGTGCAGCTGGCCTGTACCACTACACATGCTGTGCCCCCCACCCTTCTTTCACATAATGGTATGATGCTAGTGTGTCCTCGCATATGATTGGCCGCATGGTGGGCCAGCTAAATAAAGACCCGCCCCTGCCTGCAAGGATTCTCAGCAAGAGTAGGAGCGGCTGAAGATTCTGCTTTCCCCGACGGGAGTCTGCTCTTCTAGCGGCAGCTCGCGATCGGCTTGTTGGAGACCTCTGAATTAAAGTAGCAAGTCACCTCAAGTCAGAAGGCTCAAGTCCAAGTCAAGTCCCGAGTCATTGGTGTTCAAGTCCAAGTCGAGTCGCAAGTCTTTTGTGATGTTGTCAAGTCGAGTCTCAAGTCATAAAATGTGTGACTCGAGTCTGACTCGAGTCCAAGTCATGTGACTCGAGTCCACACCTCTGAGTTGTAGTACACCAACATGGATTAAACGTGTGGTTTTTTTCACCACAATGTTGGGAAATTAATGGATAAAAGGCACGGATTATTATTATTATTATTCCCACTCCGATCGGGACACTAGGTCCACCGTTTCCCCGCAGCGAGGCTCCCCCCGTTGACAGTTTACGTGGGCTGGGTGCAGTGGCGGACTGGCCATCGGGACGAATCCCGATGGGCCGGTACCGAAGTGGGCCGGTCGGATAAGTCACTAGCACATCCCCCATAGGCGGCGCGTGAGGCTCAGGTTTGGGAAGGCTAAATAATCTGTTGACGAAACACTCGAGTCAAATGTAATTAAAGTCAGATCCACTCGTGTCTTAGACGTGAACGCGCTCTCAGCTGGTGAGAGAACCCCTGGCTTGATTTACCGAGTTGATAACCAGCGTCGTAGGACCGCTTAGCGAGATCTCGTTTGTTAGTTTGTTGTTGTTAGTTTGTTTGCTACTCAAACATATCCAGGGTCTGTTGAACTGGCTTCGTAACCTCTCTAGTGTAACATTTGCCAGTGCTGCCTCTAGTGTCCATAAACATTATGACGTAAGGGTTAAGGAGGAGAGACAGGTAACGTAATATAAAGAACGATAAAACAAACAGGACTTTCACTCAGTGTTTGTGTCAGAGGTCAATGTTGACTTATTTTGACTTACTAAGTCAACTAATATAATGGATTGAATTTAGCAACTAAAATAATTTTTAAAAAAATTGAAATCTAACTTATACATTTTGATTTGTTTAAATTCATTACACAAGTTAACCACGTGTTGAAGTTTGTTATTACACGGCTTAGTCAAATACTCAATGCTGATTGGTCAATTTTTAACATTCTTCGATCCGTTCTTTTTTAGTAAAAGATTGTTGCTATATGTCATTGGTTAATTTAGTACAAAGAGGTGTAATAAGCAGGATCATGTGCAGCAAGGCAGTTTTAACCCTACCTTACATCTACTTTTGTGTGTGCTATGTGTTAATATAGAACACAACTTTTACCACAACAGTATACAGGGCGTACACCGGTGTGTTTCCTCTGCACACACAAAGATGAAACTCATCTTGGTCACTAGGTTCACATGTCAAAAAAGTATTCCTTTAAACAAAATTGTAAATGTTTGTTCCTCCTAGATAGTTCTTATAAACATCTTCAAAGCAAGAATGTGGGTGTACGAATGTATGTGTGTGTGTGTGTGTGTGTGTGTGTGTGTGTGTGTGTGTGTGTGTGTGTGTGTGTGTGTGTGTGTGTGTGTGTGTGTGTGTGTGTGTGAGAGAGAGGTGGGGGGTGGACTCCTACTATTCTGTTTGTGCTATGCCCAACACTTCCAGCGTCGTTGTTTATAGCTCTCCTCTGCTCTTTTCACACAGAATTGGTGAGAAAGACATTGCTTTTGGCAGGCACTGGGACAGCGACACACACACATACACACACACAAGTACAAACACAATTGCACACATGCTGTGCTCCAAAAACCCACCGCAGTGACCTTTCAGATGCAGATGGAACAGTGGCTTCTCTCCGCTGCCAAAATGTCAACATCTTCTACTCTCTCTCTGCGTCTGAGGAGAGCCAAGTTGGCAGCAGGTTAGCCTTCATGTCTCTGCACATTGGCTGAACAAACAAACACACACACACACACACACACACACACACACACACACACACACACACACACACACACACACACACACACACACACACACACACACACACACACACACACACACACACACACACACACACACACACACACACAAACCCACAATGTCCTGTGCACAGCATTCTCGTTATTACATTTGTCAAAGGATATCAATTCCCACGTAATTCACTCAACAGTCCTGCGAATAGACAGCCATGCCTACAGTGCACTGTGTCACATTAAAACAGAGCGGTACAATCTTATCTGTGTGTTTCTTTACGAGCACACAGTGAAATCTGGAGGTTGTTGGATCGTTAGAATTAAGCTTTTGTTTTGGGACTGAGCCCTCCCTGAAGGGTCACCATAACTCTGCCAAAGTGAAGCTGAGCCGGTGTCATCGCAGTCTGGGTAGTTTAGGATCCCAGCGCCTGGGTCTAGCTGACCCGATAAGTAATGTTTATCTCAGCGCAGCTACACCTCCGCACCTACAGCGTGACTCCAACACCACCATAGTCTTCATTAGCGAGGAAGTTCAAACACAAACACACAGCAGACAGATAAACCAACTTCTAGTGATTGACCGGGCTACTTGAATAAAATCACTGAAATAAATTGAAAGAACATAGAGGTCAGTTATCTACACATAAGATTACTTGCAAATATCTTCTCCCACACACTCCTCCCCCCTGCCGGAAACGCCTCCATTGGACTACTTTGTTTACTTCCTGAACATAGTGAGATCACCATGTAACACTCGCGCTCCTATTGGCTAGCGCTCCAACACGCTGTACGTGATAGGTGATCAGACAAACACCAAAAATATGTTGTTTGTGCAACACATAACACATTTGACCAATGAATAAATGGAATGGAGGAAATAGATGAATGTCCAAAGATCTTACCATCTACTAACACACACACACACACACACACACACACACACACACACACACACACACACACACACACACACACACACACACACACACACGCACATGTATGACTTTTTAGGAATTTTCCAAAAATAGGCACTTTTAACGTGTGTGAGGGTGAGTGTGGCTCTCTCTTTGTGTGTGTGTGTGTGTGTGTGTGTGTGTGTGTGTGTGTGTGTGTGTGTGTGTGTGTGTGTGTGTGTGTGTGTGTGTGTGTGTGTGTGTGTAGTGACATGTGCATATTTTATTGCTAACACATTTGACCAACAATGAGGAAAGGGAATAGAAAAATAGATCAAAGTCTGCAGTTTGGTCTCTCTCTCTCTCACACACAGACACACACACACATCCACATTGGCTTGCATGCAAGTTCACGCCAAAGCGTGCAACCCTGAGGGTGAGGAAACTATTTATGGTGAAAGTGGGCAGAAAGTGTAAACACATGTCTGGCATCCTTTGAAAAGACAAATATTTCACTCCTTTTCCTCCCTTCATCTCTCTGAGGGACCCCCACCCCCCCTCCCTTCATATCTCCCCCCTCCACCATCCACCTCTACCATATCGCATTCTCCTCCATGCCTTTTAGCCGAAGGGGGGGACATAAATCACAGGACACAAAGGAGATAGAAGGGGAGAAGCACACGCAACCATTTGAGCAAATGTCTGAAAGGGAGAGGCATTATGGGGGAGGTGGAGGGGGGAGAGGCTAGGTGGAATACAATCCCTCCCTTAACGAAAGCAGGATATGACAGGGATGTCACCAGACTCTGAAACTGTCACATGGCGCCTCCAGTGCCGTCACACAGGTGCTTCTTCTGCCCTGCCCTGATCCCTTCATCACCTGGACTCAAGGATATCATGTTTACGTCACGTCTGATATCATCATACTGCAATCTGAGGCCTGAGAGGTGAGGGAAGTGAACAAAAAGATGAAAGCGGGAGTTTCTGTCCCCTACATGGGAAGTAACTTAGTACATTTACTCAAGTATTATACTTAGGTCATATTATTCTTTTCGTGGTTTTCCCTTCACTGTAGTGAGTTAAGTCTTTTGGCATGTAAATGGTCTGCAAAGGCAAAAATCCCAAAGTTCCGGAACATGGTGACATCACTATGTATATGACTTACACTTCTATTGGCTCGCGCTCCAACACATTGTACGTGATAGGCTGGAGGCGGGACATCTCTAAGCCGTTGACCAATCACAAAAGAGCCATCCAGCTAACCAATCAGAGCACAATGGGCTCTGGTTTCAGACAGAGGGTGAAAAGAGGTGCTGCAGCACAGGCAGTATGAGAAAAATAAAGAGCTTTTTGAACATTAAACATGGAGACATGTCACAGTTGAGGAACAACATACAAATATGAAGCTGAAAATGAACATAATATGTCCTGTTTAAGTACAATTTGTAGGTACTTCTACTTTACTTCAGTATTTCCATTTTCCATTTCTACACTGGATAAGTAGTTGTGTATTTTATGACATCGTTTTCAGCTGTGTTGTGGATTGCTCTTTGGAAAGAACTTGAGTGACCAACACTTTTTAGAGGAAACGGATCTATAAATTCCTTCTATGAACTCATGCCACATTTCAGTGATAAAAGATTAATGTGATGAATGATTGCTGTTCCTCTTTAACCATCAGAAGCAGAGGATGTTGTGTGACCACACGCCTTCTCATTCGTACGTTTTTTTAAATTATTTTTATAGTGGCCCGGGGGACTTCCTTAATATCAAACACTGTGGAAAATTGCTTCAGAAACCACTTGAAACTTCTCAAATCGAATAAACCTGATTTTGTCTAAATTAATGTCACACTTGTGGTCAGACCTACTTTTCTTGTATGTCAGAAATCCTCCATTATTTGAAGCTGCAGAAATATAAATAAATAACATTTGCTAAGAGATTCATGTTGATCTTATAGCCTTAGAAAGCCTGTGGCACAATGGTGCTATCTTTACACAGCACACACACACACACACACACACACACACACACACACACACACACACACACACACACACACACACACAGATACAGCACTGTGGCATGCAGATGCAAGAGGCCTCGCAGAGTTTAGCTGTGGGCGAGTGAGGGGAGATAACTCCGAAATAATTTGTCACTATGATAGGTGATTTGTCATAAACGCTCCTCGAACATACCAGCACGGCCAGGCACGATGCCCGGAGGAGTGTGTGTGTGTGTGTGTGTGTGTGTGTGTGTGTGTGTGTGTGTTTCCCTGTTTGCGGTGGCTGGTCAGTGTGTTGGCTCCTGTGGTTTTGTCTGTTACCACCAAAGCCGAAGTAATCTGGCACAAACATAAGAATTTAAACATGAGGATAAGAGGGAGATAGAGGGAGGGAGGGAGGGAGAGATCACCAGCCCTGCCTGGCATTGTGTTGGCAGGCCTTTTGGCATCACACCCAACCACCCTCCCTCTTCGCCTCCTTCCTGCACCCCTGAAGTGCGCCGTTAATCCCTAAGCTCTATCCCCATTTAAAGACAGGGACATCACGCAAACCTGCCTGTTTGCATTGCATTCTACACGGCACGCACACACAATCACGCAAACCCAGTCACACACACTCTCCTGTAAACACGGAGAAAGAGAGAGAATAGCTCAGCGGGGGGTTAAGCACTGTACAGCAGCAGCAGCAGCAGCCAAAGTATCCGGCTGGTTTTTCCGAACTTCTTAAATGTCTCCGGGCAACCCAGTCTCACGGCATTTCGTGTTCACCAACACGATTTTTAATCTATTGATTCGTGTTCACCAACACGATTTGCCCCTTTTTTTCGTGTTGCACAGCACGATTTTAAAAGCAATGTATTTCTACTGCCTGCAGCACGTCTTTTTCTCCGGTCGGGTCGAGGAAGACCGGAAGCTGTGTGGTTCATAAAAACATGTTCTTACTCAATATCAAGCCACAGTTATTGCTTTTATTTGAAATCGTATAATTTCGGACTTTTGTTGCCGTCTGTGAGGAAAATAAATGGGGCTCAGAGCCTCAGGATACTGAAATCTGTATTTTTTCAATCTTTTTTTCCTTCTAATTTGTTATTCTTTTCAAAATAACACACTGTTATTTACTCACCAATAACACACAATTATCCTTGCTTTTATTTATTGGTTTAATTCCATAATCTCGGGCTTTTTTGGCGTCCGTCAGCAACTGAATTTCAAAATAAAAATAACCGGAAACAGACGTAGGCATTTCGAGCGATTACCCAAGATCCTCAGCTATAGTTTTAAGCTCGTTAATTGGATGTTTTAGCCGCAATGCATGCTGGGATTTGGTGTTTATATGATATGAAATCCGGAAAACATTTTAAAAGAATAAAATAATACTTAATTCCGAGCGCTCTTGCTTTTCTCTTTGAAAGTCATCACATAACGGCATTGTAATACACGGTTCGGCTGCATTGTATATTACAGATCTGCCGTAGTTCTTTATTTATAGAGCCCTGATGAGAAGACCTTTGGAAAAACTGAGAAAATGCCGCCGAAACTGAATACTTGACGTGGATCATAAATATATTCAACAATTAAACAACATCTTCCATTTCTTTTCACACAATACGTCTCCTTGCAGTATCAACACTAATTCGGCTGACTTTTACATTTGATCTAATTCACAGATAGGTTATATTTAGTCCTACACCATAACGGTGCACAGCTAATATAAAAGGACTGTAGTTTTTAAAGCTATTACTGATTTTCTTTGAATGTAAGAATGTAAATACTGAGTCTGAAATAGTATAGCAATATGCTGTAAAATTATGTGAAAGCATGCATAAAACTACACATTTTCAGATGTTGTACGAAAACAAAAGTGTCCTACACTAATAATACAAAGTTATTATGGCTGTGTGTACCTTGTGTGCACCGCCTAGTGGTTAAAGCACGTTATTGAATTATTGTGTTTTATTTGATTAAAAAAATATTAAGAGTACATACTTTCATAGGGGGAAAGTATAAATATAGAATATAAAAAATCAAGAAGATACTATAAGTGATCTCTACAATAAAACAGTTTAGTGCAGAATGTACAAAGATATTAATAGGAGGAGGTGCAAAACAGAAAAACGAATTAACCTTTATTTAAACATTAAATAACAGATTAAGGTCTTCTTTTAAATAAAAAAAAAACATTGGGGGTATCTATCTACAGATAAATATTAAGCCTGACAAAGTACTTAACGTCTAATATATTGCTTTCCTGCAATGTTAACTATGTTGAAGCACTTATTTTAACTGATATTATACATATGAATTATACTCTTATGTAGATAGAATAAGAAATGTGCAGAATATGACAGTTTAATGGTGGAGGTACACACATATTGATAGATGTCTTGTAATGCACTGTTGAGGAACCTGTGACCCAAGTGTTTCATTCATTGCATAACTACACCGTAGTTGTGTATATGATATGTCAATACACCTTTGAAAATCTTGAAAGGGATGTGCAAAATAGCCATAATATACAGTCTTTAATGAACTATTAGTAGAGAATAACGAGTAATGAATATACTTTATTACTCGTTTCCATTCATGTCAATTGCAGATACATGTTTAGTCTTCTCAAGCACCAACTATCAAATATCTCTCCTGATTGTTGGCACTTGACAATCACCTAACCTTAATTTTTAAGTCTGATTTAACCTCTTAAGGGTTGTTTATATTTCACATAATTAATCAGAATCTGCAAAGTAACTCAAATAAATGCAGTGGAGTAAAAATACCAGGTTAACCTCTGAATTGTAGTGGAGTAGAATTACAAAGTAACAATGAGCTGTCATGTGGGTATTAATGCTGCGCATTATGGACACAAGCGATTTTCACCCATTTATTAATTATATGTTTTACATTTGATAACACCAATGTGTTTAATACTGACAACTTCTAATTGTGGGAAAAACGAAAACGTTCAGTAGAGACGTCCCATAGAACATTTTGCGAAACACAATAGCCAGCATGTGTAGTTCTGGGGGGGCGTTCGATTCCAGTTTTGGATAGTCTGGCGTGGTTTCGTTCCATTTCACACAGCTGTTTGACGCTCGGCGTAACCTTACGGGGACTGTAATCCTAAACGATAGCTGGGGATTATGGGTAGTGTAGTGTCTTCGGCCATCCTAAACTCAGAAATGTTGACAATCGCAATGATGCTCGAAATGTCCCTTATAGGCCTACATCTGTTTCCGGTTATTTTTATTTTGAAATTCAGTTCCTGACAGACGCCAAAAAAGCCCGAGATTATGGAATTAAACCAATAAATAAAAGCAAGGATAATTGTGTGTTATTGGTGAGTAAATAACAGTGTGTTATTTTGAAAAGAATATCGAATTAGAAGGAAACAAATATTTAAAAATACAGATTTCCGTATTCTGAGGCTCTGAGCCCCATTTATTTTCCTCACTGACGGCAACAAAAGTCCGAAATTATACGATTTCAAATAAAAGCAATAACTGTGGCTTGATATTGAGTAAGAACATGTTTTTATGAACCACACAGCTTCCGGTCTTCCTCGACCCGACCGGAGAAAAAGACGTGCTGCAGGCAGTAGAAATACATTGCTTTTAAAATCGTGCTGTGCAACACGAAAAAAAGGGGCAAATCGTGTTGGTGAACACGAATCAATAGATTAAAAATCGTGTTGGTGAACACGAAATGCCGTGAGACTGGGTTGCTCCGGGGCCCGGCATGTGACGAGTTGGAGGGCGAGATAAGGAGGAGAAAGGGGGGGACGTCTGCAGATGCTCGTGCTCTGCTAATGGGTTGTGCATCTGTAGCTGCATGGTCACACTCTCATGCACACCATGGACGGTGGCATGCTTGTCAGATGAGATGTTTGGAGGAGGAGTTTTAAATAGCATCCTGAATGGGTGCACTTAAAAAGCTGAGGTGTTTGGGCCTGTAGGGTGGATTTACTTACCTGTGTGTGAAGATAATATCAGTTGTGTTGCTTTTAAGTCATATTCTTATCCAATCAACCTTAAAAGCCTCTCCAGTTAGTCCCAAACTCATTTTTATCAATAACTACATCAAATCTGTCACTCCTGATGGATTTTCACCACTCCACTCTTCCTAACTGATCTTTAAAAATCAAATACTTTTACTCTGACTCTATAAGGACTAGTAACACTATGAGGCCATAACCTCACTCTCCTTGATTATTAGTAATCCTTTTGATTTAAGACCTGCAGATCTACTCACACTCCAGTCCAGGAAGAGTGCATCAGCTGACATGTAGATGTTGACCTCTAGTGGGCTAAATGTGAACCATTTAGTGCTTGAACACTATGCTGCAGTCACTCTAGAAGAAAGACTATTCTTCACACCATCTAAATACAAGTTTTCATATGGCAAAAATGAAAGATTGATGCAGGAAGAGGCCTATTTGAGTTGCCAAAGAGAAAGGCTGAGATGGAGATTTAAAGAGTTATCAAAAGTATCAAGAGACGATACATTTGCTAATGTGACTGTAATGGGATGGGATGTGGTAAGACATTCATCATGATTCATGGAGTAGTAGAAACTTTGTTGTGTATCTATTTCCTTTGTAGGAGATACGATTGAATAGAAGTCCAGTCTATGTTGTTGTTGTCTGTGTGTTTAGTTAGGATAGGATTGGAAGTATCATAAAAGGACATTGCCCCACAGCTGTGAGAACTCAGCAATCAGGTGTCCATTTTAGGTAGCACTTTCCTGGAGCGTCAGCTTCAGCGGCAGACAGGCTAAGACTGACAAAGACATTAGAGTCCTGTGGGAGTCAAAGACTGACAAAGACATTAGAGTCCTGTGGGAGTCACGAGGGAGGCAAAGAGGAGGCAAATCCTACTTTGATTGAGCTAAGTATCGCTGGTGTTTTTTATTTTGTTTCATTTTATTTGGTTGTTTAGCCCCTCATGCTATAATCATGTGTATTTTCTCCATTCCTGTTCATGTGTCTTCTCGCAATTATCACTGGCCCCGTGTATCTCGTAATCGATATAACCGGCCTGCTCTCGTCTATCCCACATGCTCCACTGAGATCCAACATCTAGTTTCAGGTGGCCTGTGGAACTGCCAGTCAGCTGTTCCTAAGGCTGACTTCATCTCTGGCTACGCCTCCCTGCAGTCTCTGGATTTTCTTGCTCTCACTGAGACCTGGATTACTCCATCCAACACATCCACCCCAGCAGCTCTCTCCACAGCATATTCCTTCTCCCATACACCCAGACCAACTGGCAGAGGAGGTGGCACTGGTCTCCTGCTCTCTCCCAAATGGAGCTTTTCCCTCTTCAAGCTACCTAACTTCACTCCTTCCACCTTTGAATTCCATGCCGTCACAGTAACCCATCCTATACAGCTAACCATTGTTGTTCTCTACCGTCCACCAGGCGCCTTGGGGGACTTCTTGGAGAAATTAGATAATCTCCTCTCACACATCCCTGAAACTGGCCCTCCCGCTGTACTTTTCGGAGACTTCAACCTCCAGACGGGGAAGATAGACGAACTAACATCTCTGTTAACCGCCTTTGCTTTCTCACTGTCTCCGTCCCCACCGACTCATAAAGCTGGCAATGTCCTTGATCTCATATTCTCAAGGAACTGCGCTACTTCTAACCTCTCTGTAAACCCGCTCCACACATCCGATCACTTCTTCATTTCATTCTCTCTATCCCTTTCCAAACATAACAAACTAATCTCTTCTCATCCTGCACTTGTCCGCCGTAACCTTCGCTCCCTCTCCCCCTCTACCTTTGCCTCGTCGGTGCTCTCAGCCCTCCCTTCCTCTGACTCGTTCCAACTCCTGCCTCCAAACTCTGCTGCAGAAACTCTCCTCTCTACTCTCTCATCCACTCTGGACTCGCTCTGTCCTCTCACATCTCGGCAGGCTCGTCAGTCCCCTCCTGCTCCCTGGCTAAATGATGCACTGCGTGCTAATAGAACCGTCCTTAGGGCAGCAGAGCGGAAATGGTGGAAATCCAAACACCGTGACGACCTCCTAACCTATCAAGCTCTCCTCTCCTCTTTCTCTGCTTCGATCTCTCAGGCAAAAAGCACTTTCTTTCAAGATAAGATCCAATCTTCCTATTCCAATCCTAAAAAACTATTTTCCATCTTCTCCACCCTCTTGGACCCTCCAAAAGCTCCTCCCCCCTCCTCACTTCTGTCAAGCGACTTTGTTACCCACTTTGAAAAAAAGGTTGATGATATTCGCTCTTCTTTTTCTGACTCACCTTTACTCACCGCTGGGTCACCAGACCCTCCTTCCACCAACACACTAACTTCCTTTTCCCCTCTCTCTCCAAGTGAGGTTCTTACCCTCATTACCTCTGCCCGCCCCTACCACCTGTCCTCTGGACCCTATCCCTTCAAACCTCCTTCAGACTATCGCTCCTGATATTCTACCGTTTCTCACCCATTTCATCAACACTTCTCTAACTTCTGGTCACTTTCCAAACAGTCTCAAGGAGGCAAGAGTAAACCCTCTCCTAAAGAAACCCACTCTCAACCCGTCTGATGTTATAAACTACAGGCCTGTCTCTCTCCTCCCGTTCCTGTCTAAATCACATGAACGCGCTGTTTTTAAACAACTCTCCTGTTATCTCAATCAGAACAACCTTCTGGATCCGCACCAGTCTGGTTTCAAGGCAGGTCACTCCACAGAAACTGCTCTCATTGCTGTCACGGAGGAACTGCACACTGCCAAAACTGCATCCCTCTCCTCTGTCATCATCCTGTTGGACCTGTCTGCTGCATTCGACACGGTGAATCATCAGATCCTCCTTCGCACTCTCCAAAAACTTGGAGTTTCAGGCTCTGCACTTTCCCTCCTCACCTCATACCTGAAAGACCGTACCTACAGGGTGACTTGGAGAGGGTCTGAGTCCGACCCTTGTCAATTAACTACGGGGGTCCCTCAGGGCTCTGTTCTTGGTCCCCTCCTCTTCTCCCTGTACACAAACTCGCTCGGATCAGTCATTAGCCCGCATGGTTTTTCTTACCACTGCTACGCTGATGACACCCAATTAATTCTGTCCTTTCCCCGCTCAGAGACCCAGGTCGTCGCACGCATCTCTGCTTGTCTAGCTGACATCTCTCAGTGGATGTCTGCTCATCACCTCAAACTCAACCTTGACAAGACTGAGCTGCTCTTCCTTCCGGGAAAAGATTGTCCCACTCTTGACCTAACAATCAACATCGGCACCTCAGTTGTTTCCCCGACTCAGACTGCAAGGAATCTGGGTGTGACCCTAGATAACAACCTGTCCTTCACTGCAAACATCGCTGCTACAACCCGTTGCTGCAGATACACTCTTTACAACATCAGGAAGATACGTCCCCAGCTGACACAGAAAGCGACTCAGGTTCTGGTCCAGGCTCTCGTCATCTCACGCCTAGACTACTGCAACTCCCTCCTGGCTGGTCTACCTGCATGTGCCATCCGACCTCTGCAGCTCATCCAGAATGCAGCGGCTCGTCTGGTCTTCAACCTTCCTAAATTTTCCCACACTACTCCGCTCCTACGCTCGCTTCACTGGCTTCCGGTAACTGCTAGAATCCACTTCAAGACACTGGTACTTGCTTACCATGCTGCGAATGGATCTGGCCCTTCGTACATCCAGGACATGGTTAAACCGTACACCCCAGCGCGTGCACTACGCTCTGCATCAGCCAAACGACTCGCTGCGCCCTCGCTGCGAGGGGGACCCAAGTTCCCAACGGCGAAAACACGTGGGTTTGCTGTCCTGGCTCCAAGATGGTCGAATGAGCTCCCCATTGACATCAGGACGGCAGATAGCTTGCACATCTTCCGGCGCAAACTGAAAACTCATCTCTTTCGACTCCACTTCGAGCGATAGAACTATTAACGAAGCACTTTTATACTAATAAAGGACTGGCTTACCTAAAGCCAGTTGAGTAGCACTTGAAATGTTTTTGCTCTATGAAACCTGATGTACTTATATGATTCTGTTTTCTTCAAGTTGTATTTTGTTGGACGAACGCACTTATTGTAAGTCGCTTTGGATAAAAGCGTCAGCTAAATGCAATGTAATGTAATGTAATCATTTATGAAGTTTTGTTTTTTTGGAAGTGGGCAAGGGGCCATTGGTCCCCAGCACAATTTGGTGTCAAGGCTGGTGTGATCTCATCGCAAATTGACAGTATTTCTTGTTATTCTATTTAAAAAAACTGATTTAATGCACAATTTGAAGGAACTGCGCTGCAAACACTCCTTATCTTGCTAAGACTTACCATGCCATATCCTATTCTAACTTGACTTGTTTTGAGATTAATGAGCAAAAGCTGCTTGTGTAAGATGATGAAGTTTGTTTTTAGGAAACATTATTCTTATTTCAAAAATGATCATTGGTTGCACGTATTTTGCAGTGTGACAACATTTCTCTGGAATTGGACCTTTTATTATGAGCCTACTGCAACAAACAAAAAAGACTGTTTGATTAACTGAATATTGGCCAAGTATGTGTAAATCAACCTTCTCCCTATCCTTATTTGTTTTTTAGTTTGAGTTGTTTTACTTTGCACTCTTCTTGTACATACTTATATTTTACATGTTTGGTTATTAATGTTCTTGGACATCAGGTTCTATCATAATAACAACCAAGTGTGTAACTGTTCACCAAAATAAACACAATAATGGCAAAAAAGAAGGGTTAGGGTGCAAAAGACCCTTATTTAATAGTGATTGGTTAAAACAAAATACACTTAGCACCCTGTCCCTGCCCTCCACCGCCGTCCATCCCAGAGAATATTAAATGTTAAACATATCAGAGATGATTAAGCGAGCCACACACAGCAAAATATACACTGGATAAGTAGTGTTTAGTTTTCAGCTGCTGTTAGCAGGAAAAAGCTGTGTTGTGGATTGCTCTCTATTTTTGGAAAGAACTTGAGTGACCAACACTTTTTAGAGGAAACGGATCCCTAAATTCCTTCTATGAACTCATGCCACATTTCAGTGATAAAAGATTAATGTGATGAATAGGGGTGTAACGGTTCACAGAAGTCACGGTTCGGTTCGGTATGGTACGACAAGAAAAAGCAAAAAGAAGTCCCAAATGCATAATTCCAGGTTTGTTGTTATTTATGTTTGAACAGTAGTGCAAGTTTCAGTTTAAAAATAAAGAACTCTGACATTTTGAATAATTAACTGTATTAAACCGTTTAAAACAAAACACAAACAGTACCACACACACTCAGATGGCTATATTATCTATAATGGCTGATGTCAAACAAAAAGGTTTCATCAAGCTGTAAAACTAAAAAGAATGTCTTGAAAATATTACATCATAAATAATAAGAAAATGTTTCAAGAGCGCATAGTCGTTGAAAAACATTATGCCAAAAGCTTCCGTTATTTATTTTGGTCTCTCGGCTCTCATGTTTATTGGCTTCTTAAAAACAGCGGGGATCAGCTGTTGAACTGCTGTTGTCTTTGGCCGGGCTCCGGTGAGTGGAAAATCTGGGTGATGCCTTCTGATATGATTTACCGCACCACTGTAGAACAACGCCGACACACCGTCCTCGTCCGATCCACCACTCGCACACTTAATCGTTATTGTAGTCCACAGGGAACCCGAAATGTTCCCACACAGCTGATTTAAAAGAAGCAGGTGGGTTCTAGCTCCTATGTGTTATCTAACTTTTCTTCTTCTTGTATTTTGTTCGTTTTGTTGTTGTGTTTCTTCTGGGCGGCTACCAACAGCTTTTAGGCGCAATACCGCCCCCTGGATTATATATAATGTAGTGGATACTGCCCTGAATGACAGACTTTTTTCCCACTCGTAAAAAAAAGCGTATTCGTCGTGTGACTGCGTGTGCCGAACCGTGACGTCTGAACCGTGACGGTACGGGACGAATACGGATACCGTTATACCCAGTGCTGGAATTGGGCCGGTACTCACCGGTACGCAGTACCGGCACTTCTGGTTCTGACCCATGGAGTACCGGCACTTCTTGCTCAGTACCGGCATGCTGGCGGTACTCCGGTACTCATGCACCGTGCCAGTACTCAACACTCTCCCGCCGTTCTTATTATACATCCATATATATATATACAGCCGCCCGGTACTCAGTAGATGCGTCATGAGGTGCCGAACGGACATTCTCATCGCTCTAACCGCTGGAGTTTCACAGCGGCTGTCAGCTGTTTACTCCTGTCATTCAAACAGAAGGTGCTGGAGAGGGGGCGGGGCTTATCTTCTCCATGTAAATACTGTGGTGGAAACGACTGTCAAAATTAACCTATTTGACCGTGATTTAATAGTAATACACGTTTCAAAATAATAATAATAATGCCGAAGTAACAACATACTGAAAACTGTTAGTAAAACCATGTTTTAATGCTTTACAATTTACATACCTAGATGCACGTGTGTTGTGTTTATGCAGTGCAACTCCCACCCAGTGGGTGGCTATGTAGAGTGATAGAACAGAGCAGGCACGCCCCCGAGAGAAGGAAAGCAAGTCACGTCACAAATTAGCATTTCTAAAATGTTAGCTTGGATTAATAAAAGTGCAAAAAGACAGCGGTTGTCGCCGGAAGAAACTTCAAATACAGAGAATGCTGTGCCTGTGTTGGAAATTGTGTCTGATGGGGAGCTTTCTTTGGTTGATCCTCCTGCTCCAAGTTCTAGTGCATTAGCATTAGCACTAGCTCCGCCGCCTCCTCCAGAGCCTCTAAAGTTAGCTGCTGCTGGCGCAACTGCCACCACCAACACCGGGCAAAGCGATGCACCTGACTGCTGGACAACGGACCAGGTGCAATATGTTTGCAAGACCAATGCATGGCTCCTTCTTAAAGATAAGAAGCTAGGATGTCGGATATGCAGAGATGTCAAATCTTTGGGAATACACACTGGACAAGGACTGAAACTGTCAACTGAATGGGGTGAGTGTGCAGTGTCTCATTTCGGTGTTCACAAGGGCAAACAACAAGCTAGCCTGATAAAAAAAATCAAAGAACATAAAGAATCACAAGCCCATGTAAAAGCTGCTGACATCCTTACATCTGCTTCACGTGAAACTATTCAACATCAAGTGCAGTCTATGCATAAATCTGAATTAGACACCACTATCAGAGTTTTTCGAACGGCATATAAAATTGGCAAACATAGCCGGCCATTCACAGACATGCCAATTGATTTGAATGTACAGAAACTGAATGGGCTGAACGTGGGCAGGGTTTTGCACTCCAATAAAACCTGTGGCGAAATCATCGACCACATAGCTCATGAGCTGAAGAAAAAAATGGCAAAAGACATTACAGAAAACCAAAGAAAACTCTGTGTTTTGGTCGATGAATCTACCACTATTAGTGGTAAAACGGTGCTTGTTGTGTGTCTACGCTCAGCATTAGCTGATGCTGAGCCCGAAACGTTTTTTTGGGAGCTGATCGAGTTGGATGGAACAACGGCTGATGACATCACAAAGGCGTTAATGGAGTGTCTTGGAAGAGATTTTAACGAGGACTTTTTAGGTCAGTGTTTCGTTTCTTTTGCATGTGATGGGGCTTCAGTCATGCTAGGGAAGAGAACAGGCGTTGCTACCCAGTTGTGTAGTAAATTCCCAAGCCTGTTTGTGTGGCACTGCTCCAATCATCGTCTAGAGCTGGCAGTTGGGGATGTGGTCAAGGAGGTCTCAGGGCTCAATCATTTCCAGATCTTTTTTGACAAACTCTATTCCTTGTTCCATGCCTCCCCCAAAAATCAGAGGCAGTTAGCGCAGTGTGCGCAAGCAGTCGGACAGCGTCTCCTGGTGATAGGGCGTGTTTTGTCCATCCGCTGGGTGGCTTCAAGTGAAAGGAGCGTCAGAGCAGTCTGGGAAAACTACCGAGTGCTTCATGATCACTTCACAAATGCTGCAAACGACACGAGCAGGGATTCCAGAGACAGAGCAAAGTACAAGGGCCTGGATGATGTGCTCACATCTGCAACGTTTGTCAGCAATCTGGGACTGATGTACGATGCGCTCACAGAGCTCAGCGACCTCTCTCGGCAACTCCAAAAAAGAGAGATGACACTGCCTACAGCAGATAGGCTCTTAACTCGAGAAATACGAGTTTTTGAATCCATGGTCACCATGCCTGGCCCACACATGACTACAGTTCATACAGCTCTAGCTGAGAAGTCCTTCAAGGGTGTTGCCCTGCGTGAGAATGGCAGGCTTGTACAGATTCATGCAGGTCAGTTTTTCCGCAGTATGGTAGAGAATCTGAGACACAGAATGACTTCCACAACCTCCTCTCATGTCAGCACAAGAGAAATCCCATTACATGGCCGGGAGGCCCGGGACAATCAGCTAATCCAGGACATGAAAGTTATCCATCCTGGAAGTTGGCCTGAAGAGGAGTTAGACGTACAGTATGGGGACGTAGAGGTGCTACGTTTGTGCGAAGTGCTGAAAGTGGACAGAAGAGAGACTGTTCAGGGCTTTCGCGAATACAAGGAAACCAGGGCATCCCGTACACCTGCTGCCATGGAGCCTCTACTGAAAGCAGTCCGAACCATCGCTGTCTCCACTAGTGAGTGTGAGCGGGCATTCAGCTGCATGAACCATATCCTTACTGCAAAAAGGAATGCTCTCTCTGTCAGCCGACTGTCCAGCCTGGTTTTCATTAAATGTAATGGACCATCACTAGGACAGTTCGATCCGGAACAGTATGTGAGGTCCTGGCTGGCAAAGGGAAGGAGAAGTGCTGATGAAAGAGCCTGTCCAGCTCCAGCCCCTGATACTGATGTCCCCAAGGCCTTCTGGAGCCTTTTCTAACAATGTGAAGTATATTGCAAAGCAGCTCACCCAGTGAGAAGACTTTTGGCATAATGTGCCGATTTGTACAGATCCTGGAGATAGAAGGACTTCAGACCAACCAGGGAGTTATCTGATCAGCTTGGTGTTCAATGTAACTCTTTACCATGGCTCAGACTTTGTTACTTGCAGTTACAGTTTCTCATTTTAGATTGTGCAAATTTTGCATTTGTTTTTACATGTTCTTTGTTCATGCTCTTTATCATTTTTCTGAGTTGGAAAGTTAGATTGCATCATAGTTTACTTTATACATATTTGTATTCTTCAGTGGTGAAGTATATTGCAAAGCAGCTCAGCCATGTGAGAAGACTTTTGGCACTTTTTCGTTTTTCGTTTTCTGAGTTGGAAAGTTAGATTGCATTCAAAATGTACAGAAATACTTAATTTTGTTAAAGCTTTTTATAAAAAATGCTTCTGACCAGAGCTTTGTTTCCTTGTCATTAATGTTGAACACCACCAGAGGGGCTCTCACCTGAAAGGTCTCTGCTTCATGTGTCTTCAGCAGAAGATCTAGACTTTGATTGCTATATTTTCAGTTAATATTGACCTTACTGAGCTTTAGCCATATCCGCTGCCTATCATAAAAAATGTTAAGTACAGTGAACCTTTCTAAAATATACAGTAGTAAAGAGACAAACCCACCAGCATTATAGTAGCCAAATTCTTGTTTGTGGGCTGTATATATAAAATTGACTTGAAAAAGTTGCTGATTTTAGAGTACTGGCACCTTTTTCATTCCAATTCAAGCACTGGTTATACCCCTAGTGATGAATGATTGTTGTTCCTCTTTAACCATCAGAAGCAGATGATGTTGTGTGACCACATGCCTGCTCAGTCAGACTGTGAATTATTTCTTGTAGTGGCCCGGGAACTTCTATAATATCCAACACTGTGGAACATAGCTTCAGTAACCACGTTTATTTTTACTTTTCAAATCCTGATTTCACAGTGGAAAGTAAGGAAATATCGTGTTTTGGGGGGGGACATTTGTGAGACGTCCAATCAGTTCCGGTTGTCTTCCGGTGGAGGGCAGCAGTGAGCGGAAGTGCCAGAATCACAAACGAAGAAGAAGCAGGAGCCACGGTGTGTTTCCGGGTTTATGCTGACGCGTCCCTCTTCTCCTCACTCTCTACGTGTCAGTAGATCTTCTGTCCGGAGCTCAGCAGCAACACATACCGGTGAATCCGCAGAAACATGGCTCCTAAAGGGCAGCAGCAAGCAGCAGTCCGAGGAAGACCTTCTCCTCCAGGACTTCAGCAGAAACCTCTCCGCCAAATCCACCGCGCTGTTCTACGGAAACGCTCTCATCGTTTCTGCCATCCCCATCTGTGAGTATCAGGAGCTAACAGAAGCTAACAGGCTAACACTGACTCCCTGACAGAGTAGTCAAAATATAAATTATGATGTAATTATGCATAACATGAGTGAGTTATAACACCTCATATACTTTCATAGACAGAAGATAATCAGTGATTGACTGTGGTATGCTAATGCTAACTCTGATGTCAAGTTACTGTAGGTTTGAATGCAAGCAGTACACATACTCAAGTACACACTTGGGGTACGTGTACTTTACCACAGCATTTTCATTTTTATACTACTTTATACTTCTACGTCTTTGGAGCAAATGTTGTATTTTACATTCCGCTACATTTATTTTACTGATGTATTTACTAATTACTTTATAAATTAGGATTTGGAATACTTCTTCCACCACTGGATGCAGGCTATCATTGTAATAAACAATATTGAAAGCTACTAGTCTTTGTAATTATGTTTTTATTTTTGAAAAACACGATCATCTTCCAACCTCAGCAGATTGTTAAGATAGGCAGGAGAACATCTGGATTATAACATGTATTTAACAACAAGCTTAAAACCTATCTACTGGTTTGATCATGTCACTGTTATTGATGGACTCTTATCTTAGGGCTGTTCTGGAGGATCTGGCACATGGACCTTGTCCAGTCTGCAGTTTTGTACGCTGTGATGACTCTGGTCAGCACCTACCTGGTGGCCTTCGCCTACAAGAACGTCAAGTTTGTTCTCAAGCACAAGTAAGAAGCATAAAAGCACTTCCCCTCTGAAGCTTCTCTTTCCTGTCTGGTTTCTTTTAATTTGATCAAGTTATTTGAACAGGAGAAAACTTTGAAACTAAGTTATAATCTGTTCATGATTACTGTCAATATATTTGTCAAATAAAAACCATATATTTAGTTTCATATGTTATTAGTTCATCTGCCTTTTTTAAAAGCCAATTTCTGTAAACAACTCTCATTGAATGGGTTTTGGCCGGAGGGTTTTTTATTTTGAAGCTTGACAAATCGTTCACCCTTACTAAATATTTGTATTTTCTCGTCATCCTCCAGAGTTGCCCAGAAGCGAGAGGATGCCGTCTCCAAGGAGGTGACGAGGAAGTTGTCCGAGGCAGACAACCGCAAGATGTCCCGCAAGGAGAAAGACGAGAGGTGAAACATGCATCATCTTGTGAAGCCGTCACACACACTGAGTTGTGCTGGACGCTTGACTCTTTGACTATTCAAAGTGTTTTCAAAGAGCTGCGCACAGCATGTAGACATAGCCTCTCCACATGTTTACTTCCTCTGATACAGATTTAAAGTCTATTGTTTTAGGCTGTTTCACAAGTCAATGTTTTTAATGGACTCTCATGCGGTTCATTTGGGCAGTTGTTAACGCAGTAATCGTACTCTGGGTCAGACATAACTGAAACAGGTCTGTACCCTCGTGCCATTCAATTGCAGTGAGAACAAAATCGAAGCCTATTGCAGAAATTGAACCGAAACCCATTATGGGCTGCATGCAGGGCATTTGTTAGGGTGGGTTACCATGAGTGGGAGAGGACAGACTAAATCACTTTGATTCACACTAGCCATATGGACTGGGGCTGACGGTACTTTATGTTTACTTGACCATGAATGTTTTTTTTTCTTGTTTTTCCCAGGATCCTGTGGAAGAAGAACGAAGTCGCCGACTACGAGGCTACCACCTTCTCCATCTTCTACAACAACACCCTCTTCCTGGTGCTCGTCATCGTCGCCTCCTTCTTCCTGCTCAGGAACTTCAACCCCACCGTGTATCCTTTCAATCACACTGTGTAATATCATAATTGCAGATTGGCAGTTTTACTTAAACTGCGTTATAAGTCATCTAATGCTTGTTTGTATATATATATATATGCTGGATGCATTTAACACTTCATCATCGCTCTGTCCATGATTGTTTTGACCTTAACTCCACATCTCTCCAGGAACTACATCCTGTCCATCAGTGCTTCCTCAGGACTGATCGCTCTGCTGTCCACTGGCTCTAAGTAAAGGAAGAACAAATCATGGAATAAAAGCTGGAGGGGTGGGATTGGGTTAGGAAGTGGGTATACAATATTTTGTTTTTCACTTAAGTTAGGAATGGGGTTTGAGGGACCGAAATATCACATTTCAACTTCATGAAATTCATGATCAAATGTCTGGAGGTGCTTCTCCAGGTCGGTTTTTTTGTAACAAATAAAGACACCAGGTATACTTTCCTCTGTGTTAATCTCGTGTGTGTGTGTGTGTGTGTGCGCGCCATTCAAAACCATTTGAGGATATAAAAGGAACAGAATCCAAAACATATTTTACATATAGTGCTGTTTAAGGAAAAAATATTTAGTATAATTTTGGGTTGAGAGGTTCTTTTAATACGGTTCGAGACAAAAGTGAGACACTGCTGTTTCCATTGGCAATGCATTTATTTATAATCACACTTTCATATTGACTATTTACAGAGAAAACACTGTTCAGGAGAGAAACACTGATGAAACAAGTCAGTTCAACATAAAAATAATGTTAAGTCGTTTCCATCCGCGAGGTGCAGTGGGTTAATTTCGCTACTTTCTTTGTTGCGTTAAAGTAGAAAATATAGCCATGTATTGTTTAGATTTGTTCCATTTTGGCCTCCATAGTAAAAATGTTTAACAAGTTATGATTTTCTAGAGCTGCGACAATTCAACTAATAAGCAGAAAAATACCACATCAAAGAGATTCATTAAAAAAAAATCACCATCTGAAATTTTTTCAAAAATGTTCTCGACACTGATTAATCAATAAGTTATCTTATTTCCTGCTTAACTATTTTCTCAGACAACACTGACCAATGTAGGAAAATACCCTGACAATACCACTGTGTTAATGCATTACAATTCATTTTATTGGTACCAATATGAATTTGGTCTCCGATAGGGTCTATAACTGAAAGCTGTGAATGACTGTTCCCATAAGATGTGTTGTTCGGCCAGAATGGAGCAAAGCTAATGGTGTGCACTCTGAAAACTGAAGGGTCAGACTGAAGGGTGCTAATTCCTGTTACGATACTTAATTTGAGGTACATTTCTTAAATATGTTTTTTTTAGTACGTCGCCATGTATTAATCTTGATCTAATCCCTTCCATATAAATTGTAGAATCAGGAAACATATCGTTTTATTCTCTCTTTGTTTGCAGGACAGCATCCAAACACCATTTAACAACTTGCAATGAAAGACATCCCTGATTTTTCAAGGCACTCTATCGGGTGGAGAAGTCTCCACACATGTACGGTCACTGACTAACAGAGGCAGCTTGTTGACTTGCAACAATTAAAAGTGCACATCAGTACAAATTACACATTTTACCACCAGGAGTTATACCATGTTACCAATTATAGTGTTTATATATAGACCACATTTTAAGAAGTAGAGTCAAATAGGTATAAATACAGCCGTAACTGCTTTTTCGGTGTCAGTAAATTGTGCCAGATTAAGTCAACTGTGAGCCAAACTCTGCTTTTTTCCAATATGCATCATTTCTGGTTAAAGTCAACATGGGGTGAAATGTCCTTTGATTAGAATCTGAAGGGTGTTAGTGCTACAAGTCAACAAATGTACATCAAGAACAAGAAAAGTGACTCAACGGAAACTTGGTTAACATTTCTGCTCTCTGTGATGGCTTGTTTTCCAGATGAAAAAGAAATAGCATGAAGGCAACACGACCTGAGCCACCTGCTCAGAGATAAGGATGGTGCACCTTCTTTAAATAATGCCACTGTTAGTACAGATTTCCTTGTCTGACAATGCAAGAAACAAAAACACCCTTTAATCCTTATAAATACTATAAATAATGTTCACAAACCAGGAAATGAATACTGTGTAAAGTGAGGCTGGAGGAGGAAGGTATGAAGAGAACGCTGTAGCAGTAATCTTACTGAGGAGCAACAAAATAACTATTTACATCTTATTTATATATTATATATCATCCATACAGTACTGTGAAGTCCTCATCTGCACGGAGGCTTCTTCATGGTTTTGCTTATGATACAAGGTATGCATTTGTACACGTAAAACCCCCATAATTCGCGAAACAAAATGTCAAAATAAAATTCTATCATTCATCTACTCTACAATAAATACTGTCATTTTTTTTGTGCCACATCCCCTATACGTCTTTTGTGCCATAAACAAGCGATATTTTGCAGTTATCATAACCAATATCAGTCAGCTTTTATTACATATATGTATTATATTCCTTTTCTGCAGGGTTCATTCAGCAGTGTAGGTTCAGAAGAGGAGATACATGTCTCCGTAATGAAAGCCAACTGAGAGAAAAGTAGTCCACGTCTTTTGCAAAATAAATTGCGTAATTTCATTTCAGCAGTTCATGGAAAAGACCACACGGGGGCGACATGCTCCACTCTCTCCCATAACACCAATGTCCCACAATCCTTTGCTTCAGACAAGCCTGCAGCATTTCTGATCAAACTCCTTTCTGATGTGCTCGGTATAAAAGTAAACAGAGGCACACTGTCGCTGGAGGAACATGCACCTGCTGGTTAACAACACTCAGGATTTGCAGCCTATAACATCTACTGAATACTATCTGTGCTATACTGAATACAGGACTGAGTACATTTGGTAGAAGGTCATTCAAGCCAGTGGTTTTGTTGAGGCCTCATCCAAAAAAGTCAAGAGCATTGTCATTGCTAAAGCTCATGAGAAAAACATTTTATCTCACGACTCGATCGCGCACCTCTGACACGAGAGGTGAACAGTATTGAGCTCGTATGGTAATCTTTCTTCTGCGCTGCATAACAATTGAATGAAAGCGCTGACTAACTGACCACCATTATACATCTGAGGCTCCTTCATGTACACTTTGCTAAGACACCTCCAATTTATAATAATGAGGTGCTTTTATTTATGTTTTCAGCTTGTGGTGGGGCGCTTTCTTAACTTCAATTAAATTACTTGTGGGTAGGAGAGGACGAGTAATTGGGAAGGTGTGTTTTGGAGAAGCAGCATATCATAAAAAAAACGACTATCAAAGTGCCCTTGAACAAGGCACTATTACTTAATACTTAACTTTTTCAATACTATACGGCCAAAATCCCAATTTGTAATACTTTATGGATCAAATCCCAACTGTACATGCCAATCACAAGTTATTGAGAGCTCTTCTTGCTTTTTGACGTGAGCGGAAAAATACATTTCTAAATGAATAAACTGAAGGGTAACGCTTGAAATAAATTAGCATGGGTAAGACTAAGCTCTGCATAGTTATTTTGGAATGGACGGGTGCTGAAAGGGTTTCTTGGGGAGTTTCGAAGCTGCAAAGAAGCTGAGGTTGTGAAGCGTCTCTTGGCTCAGCTGACCTGAGAGGATCTGAGCGGGACGAGGCTTCCAGTTCCAACTGAAGTGGGCTGAAGTGGGCTCGAGCCGAGTCGGGCCCAAAGGGGAAAACTGTGAACATTGAACAGCGGCGGGTCCATGGTAACAGAATGGTGACGTAGGTAGGAGAGGACGGGAGGCTGGTCTAAGAGCGGTAATCCTTCTTACTGTACGGCCTGTTGCCCAGGATGTGGTCGATTTCTGACACCACATGAGACGTCATCTTAGGAAGGACCTGCCAAACAGATAAATAAGTTGTATTTAAAGAGGACATGTTATAACTATTTTCAGATTCATATCAGTATTTGGTGTCTCTACTGGGACATGTCTCCGTGCTTTAATGTTCAAAAAGCTCTTCATTTTTCTCATACTGTGCTGCAGCACCTCTTTTCACCCTCTGTCTGAAACCAGGGCCAAGTCTGCTCTGATGGGTTAGCTGGCTGGGTCTGTTGTGATTGGTCAACCACTTAGAGATGTCCTGCCCTTAACCTATCACGTACACTGTGTTGGAATGCCAGCCAATAGAAGCGTGACTGTTCCATAGTGATGTCACTATGTTCCAGAAGTAAACAGAGGAGTCCAATGGAGGCGTTTCAGGTAGGGGGTTTGGAGTGTTTGGAGTGTGTGGGAGAGAAACTCCCTTTGCAGACCATTGACATGCACTAAAACCTATATAACACACGACTACAGGAAAGGTAAGTAGGACTCCTTTAATATGCCTTAAAGGAAGGGATTGAGACATGCATTGAACCCTGGAGAGATTTGGATATGGGGAAGCGTATTGATGATAAATCAATTTTAGCTCGAGGGTAGTGGGAGATGCAGCTGAAAAAACTGTGTGTGTGTGTGTGTTCCCACCTGTATGGCTCCGAGGTTTTCAGTGAGCTGTTCAGGGTTGGATGTTCCCAGGAGAACTGAGCTCACCCCTTCATTTCTTAGACACCACGCTGCAGAGAGAGAAGATGATATTCACAAAGCGGCCACTTGATGGCGCACTGCTGCTTATTATTCATACCTAGTTACATTAATAAATTACTGGTTTTACAGAACAAAGTGATACATGCCATACGGGCTTGGAGAGTAAGAACAAAACCTGTATTCCCTTACAGTTACATAAAACAAGATGTAAACAGATTAATGGTACATTTCTAACAGTTGGGGATTACTAGAGAGATAACAATGTTATTAAAACATTCAGAAAGAGCGTATTGGCTGAAGTCTTACCCACAGCCAGCTGAGGCAGTGTGCACACCATCTTCTCTGCGATGTGGTTCAGCTCTTTCAGCTTGGCTTGTTGCTTCCTTCCATCTTCACTCACTATTTTCTCCTTCAACCACTGATACGACTGCAGGAGGACGGAGAGGAGACACATAGGAGCGAAGAAGGAACAAAACAAAGACACACAAAGCAGAGGAGGTGTGTATGGAGATAATGAAAGACAGAAAAGGGTATTTTTGCCACTTTTAGACAGAGCAAGGCTAGCTGATTTAGGAGAGGTTTACTTTGAGAGATAGTTTTTATTTAATATATAAGTATTAGAGAGGAACATTTTAAATGATTGTGTGTTGTTTTGAACAAAATGTCAATGTTGTCAAAATGCGTTTTTCTTAAAACATGTATTTTCCGCTGCATTGGCAGATTGTTTACTGTTTATATAGCTGGTGTGGCTGATGACGCTAGTTTAAGCATGTAGCAAGTTAGGTTGAGGAGAATTGAGGGACGTTATGTGCTGTCTGCACACCAGAGGGTGAAAAACAGCTCAAACTATTCCAGAAACACTGTCTGATGTGCTCTGGAACACATTGTGGCTCTATCTGACAGCCCTGTATGTAGCAGAACAACTTAAACGTAAAGACTCAAGTTACCCAATGTGCCCGATATATCAATCAGTGTTGGGGCTCTCCAGGTTATAAAACACTCTGTACCAGGTCTAGTACCATCTCAGTGAGCAGTGATTATCTATGAGGTCTGGGTAATACAACACTTTAACAGCTTCAGCAAAAAAAGTTAGATTTTTGAAGGACATTAAACAAGAATTCATCATGAGTCCCAGGTCTCTAATTTGACTAGCCTTCCCTGATGTTGACACTACCCGAAGTAGATATAAAAAGTCAATTATGTCCAGCGTTAAAGCTCTTATTTCTTTCTAGTTTGGGAGCAGAGTAACCTTCACGTGAATGTGGAAAAACTTGGGATATGGTTCATTAAGCTTTCATACCTTCATGGAAGCCCTGGAAGTTTCAGGAATGCCATTTTCATATTTTCCTGTGATGATGCCGCACGCCAGCGGGGACCACGTCATCGCCCCGACTCCTGTCACCATGGAGAAAACCTCAATCAGTGATGCCGTCATTTTAAAGTTACGTTGCTGTCGCTACAGTTCCAGGTGTTGGTACGCAGGGTAACAGACTCTTTTTTCTTATAGTTAGAGCAGGCTTAGGCTTGCCTCAAACTTCCTCCTGGACGCTTTTATTATATACAGTCCCATGATCGTTATTTACAGTATAATTTGGATTGTCTACGTTATAATTTTATTATATTATTTTGTGTCTGTCATTCATGTTTTGTTAATCTGTGCCGTCTGTAAAGCCCCCTCAGATAGATGTGTAATTTGTGATATTGTGCTATATAAATAAAACTTGAATATATATGATTACACACACACACACACACACACACACACACACACACACACACACACACACACACACACACACACACACACACACACACACACACACACACACACACACACACACACACACACACACACACACACACACACACACACACACACACACACACACACACACACACACACACACACACACACACACACACAACTTGCCTATCTTGTGGTAAAGTTCAGGCAGCTGCACTTCTACCTTCTCCCTCTGGAAGAGATGATACTCTGCCTGCTCACACACCGGAGGGATCAGATTAAACTGGCGTGCCACAGAATACGCTTCCTACAGATTCAAAGAGGGAGAGATTTCATGAAAAGTTAATTCTCACTGCAGAATTACACTGTTACGTAAACATTATGCCAATGCTTTTTTTTCTACAGCGACTTACAATAAGTGCATTCAATCAAGAAGAAAAAGCAAGAATCCTGCGGGTTCATAGCTTTCAATCAGCCAAACCATTGTTAGTGCTACTTTTCAAAGTGCTACATACAGAAAAATGTCGCTTGGATAAAAGCGTCAGCCAAATGAAATGTAATGTAATATAATAATATTAATTTTTGCATTTAACCTTGCTGGTCTGAAGCATTTGCAAAAATCAGATACTCGGCGCAGACAATTACTTTAAGAGGTCCTATAGTGGCTAGCGCTCCAACACATCGGGCGGGACATCTCTAAGCGGTTGACCAATCACAACAGAGCTGGCCAGCTAACCAATCAGAGCAGACTGGGCTCTGGTTTCAGACAGAGGGTGAAAAGAGGTGCTGCAGCACAGCCAGTATGAGAAAAATAAAGAGCTTTTTGAACATTAAAGCATGGAGACATGTCACCGTAGAAATATAACATGTGAATAGTATGGGCTCTTTAATACTAAATACTTGTAATGGAAAGTAATCAGGTTACATTACTTTGATATTGTGATACTCAGATTAGGCTACTGGTGCTTTTCCCCCCAGGTAACTAGTAATTGTATCAAAATACATTTGAGAGTGTTGTGTTAAACTCAGGGAAGAGATTAGGAAAGTGTTAATCAGCTTTTAGGAGCTTCGCGTGGCACAAATTCAAATGCAGGGCTCACAGTAAGTAACCCAATCAATATTCCATATCACAGCTCTCCGAGGCATCATATTCAAATTTCCCTCTAACATCTTATCTGCATTAGCATGTGTCCTTCAGGAGGAAACACACATGAAGATGTCAACATTCCCCACACTCTTAGTTTGGAGGTGAAACACATCAGGGGAATATATTTAGCGCGACGCGAGGATAATGTGGGTGCAATCAGTCCACTTACAAATTACATGTTTCAGCAACCATTGGTATATGTTAAGGCTGTGTGTGTGTGTTTGTTTGTGTGTGTGTGTGTTCTGTACTGCTGCCTTGTCACGTACACTGAGGATCCGTGTTTACCCCCCTTCA
The DNA here is from genome assembly GCF_902827175.1 of Gymnodraco acuticeps. NCBI lineage: Eukaryota > Metazoa > Chordata > Actinopteri > Perciformes > Bathydraconidae > Gymnodraco > Gymnodraco acuticeps. The sequence goes on from NW_022990397.1 coordinate 192,990, forward strand.
TTATTGATGCTATCTAAATTACACAGCTTTCATCTGGGCTCGTGTTCTACAAAGAGATCTGTTCCTCTTTTGTAACCGTGATCACAGAGAGGGGATGTCAACACATGGAGGGGGAGGAAGAGATCAGAGCGAGAGAGAAATCAGAGAGGAGAGAATGGGTGTTCGGGCCTTGAGTGTCACTTCAGGCACGAGTGCATTTCATAACTCTGCTGAGGCGTCATGTTTCTGTATTCGTTACTTGTTCCGAGAGCTGAAACAGGAGGTAGATTGTCTCTGACAGGAAGAAGAAACAAAGATGGATAACACCACCGGGCCGAGAATAACACGTTTTCTTTCCTCAAACCTTCACGCAGACCGATTTTCCATTTTCCTAGAGATTGAAGAGGAGGGTTTAACTAGTCTCCTTTTAAAGGGTCCGCATTCTGCTCATTTTCACATTCATAATTGTATTTAGTGCCTCTACTGTGACATGTCTCCATGCTTTAATGTTCAAAAAGGTCTTTATTCTTCTCATACTGCCTGTGCTGCAGCACCTCTTTTCACCCTCTGTCTGAAACCAGAGCCCCGTCTGCTCTGAATGAGGAGCTGGCTGCCTCTGTTGTGATTGGTCAACCATTTAGAGATGTCCCGCCCCTTAGCCTATCACGTACAACGTCAGTCAGAGTTGGGGCGTGCGGGTGCGGGGGGGGGGTCTGGGGGGGTGTGTGCTAGTGGAGCCTCGCAGCGGCGAAACTGTGGCGCGCTACACTGTAGGTGCACCGCGTTTGCGCTTCAGCGGAGGCTCCCTCCGCAAAATGAGGCCCCATCGCGAGGGGGCTGCGTGATCTGCGTGTATAATAACGTCATATTAAATGCAGTCATTTGGTCTTTAGCAACAGCTTGTGAGAGCAGTGCATTCATCGGTGTTCGTTTGAATGCTGCCAGTTTGTTGACGGCCTGTGTGTTGATGGGACTTCTCATGCTCCCTATATGTTTCCTCTGCCTTTCGCCAGTTCTTAAATCCTCCTTTCACAAAACTCCCATCCCTGATCTTGTCTGCACTGACGAGCTTCTTTTCTATAGCAGAGCAACAGAAGAAGCACACCGCATTATCACTTTCTCTTATATAGTGAAGCTTTTTATAGACTGCTTACACTAAAATGCTAACTCAAAAATAGTAACTCAAAATAAAACGTTTGTATTGATTTGTTTAGTGAACTTTTTGGCGTTGCGGTTACAACTCTCCGCCAACAGATGGGGGTGCTGCAGCCCCCTCAGCACCCCCCCTTCCTGCGTCCCTGAGCTCGAGCCAATAGAAGCACGAGTGTTACACAGCGATGTATGAGTGTAGCTCTGTGCTGCTCACCATGATCTCCATGGCCGTCCACCGAGATGTCCCCCAGTACATCGCCATGCCCTGGTTGATCACGTAAGTCATGGCCCGGACAATCTCTGCAGAGATACACACAGCAGTCAATTTTATACAATATGATAATACTTTATTGTCAGATTCAATCTGAAATGTTGCATCACAGCAGCTCCATTTGCAACATCAACAAGGGACAAATAATTAGACAAGAAACAAGGAAACACGTTGAACATACTATAACTCCTGGTCCTCACTTACAAAGCCCTCCACCATCTGGCCCCCCCTACCTCACTGACCTCCTCATCCTCTAACAACCCCCCCGGTCCCTCAGATCCACCTCAGCCGGTTTGCTTTCCATCCCCAAGGCCAAACTCCAGAGCTTCGGGGACAGAGCCTTCTCTGTGGCAGCCCCGAAGCTCTGGAACTCCCTCCCCCAAGACCTCTGTGAGTCTGAGTCCCTCACCCTGTTCTAGTCCCGCCTCAAAACCCACCTCTTCAACTCTGTATCCATAAGCCCCCCCCCCCCTCTCAACCAACTTCCTCCTGACTGATTTTCTGTTTTGTTTTGTTTCTTTTTGGTTTTGTTTTGTTTGTCTACCCTCCCTCCCAAATGTAAAGCGTCTTTGGGTTCAAGAAAAGCGCTATAGAAATATAATGTATTATTATTATTATAACCATCACTGAAGGCAATATGTTCAAAACACTAACTTACATTTGACATGGGAATGAAACTGTATTTAATTTAAGGATTGACTGGTGCCCCAAAGAGTGCTTCAGTCTTATCTTATCAAATCGCAGGACCCTGTATCTTGAATTTGATGGAAATAATTCATATTCATTGTTCAGGACATAGTTAGGGTCAGAGATAATGATAACGTGTTGTTGTCGAAAACCATATCATTAGGAATCAATTAAAAAATGTTATGCACTTAAAACATGTATTTTTCTGGGATTGTGGATCTATACTCAAAATAAGATATATTTAAGTAGTTCATTATGTATGTATATCCCGTATGCATACCTAACCCTAACCCTAGGAAAGGGCGTAGTAGAAACCATAATGTGTGTTTTGAAATAACAATCAATTTGTGAATGAGGACAAAACATTTTTATGTATATTTGACCGATCACAAAAGAAGTTGTCAAACTTTCCAAAAATATAACTCATAACTAGAAGTCTAATATACAGTATGAGCAAACAAACGTCTTAATCTTGTTTAAGTTCTGTAACGCACAGATGAAGTTAAATAAAACCCTCCTCAGAGGCCACCTGCCTCCTGCTGACGGCTCATCAGCGATACTTACAACTCCAGCAAACACTCACAAGCTCTCACTCTGAAGCCCCTCAGATCACACTCAGCCCGCTGCATTTTTAATGACGCAATTAGCTCCGACACTGCTTACTGCGCGCCAACAGCAGTCAGGGCCAACAAAAACTGGATTAGGACTGTCATTAAGGTTATTCATCATCGCCCGGCACTCTCTCCAATTACACTGCCATCCTTCACCGAGGCAGCGCTCTCTTATTTCACTAACCGGCTCCTGGCAGGAAGACAGACTTTGAGGGAATACAAGGTCAGAGAAACAATAAAAAAGGTTCCCCTTTCAAATGTGACAGGCGAAGGACAACCTGTAACACAGATGCCTCACTAAATACCATCCTGCCGCGGGAAATAACACAGCATTAAGCAGAGAGTAAATAATGTCTCCTTCTTTACATCCCTCTCTCTGCTCGGCTGTCTTCCAGATACTGCACTCAAATTTAAATGCTACTTGCCAGAATTCATGGCCGATAAAACAAGAGAGAAAATAAAGCCGAGTGTAAAACAACTAGACTTTAGGGGTGACGGATTGGATGTACCCGGAGTTACGTAATCAGGATACAAAAATAGGTATCTGTATTCCCTTACAATTAGACTTTAAAAGTCAGATTACTGTTACATAATATATTTTTTAGGATTACTAGCAGGATTAAAATGTTAGTAAAACTGAAGAGGATCAGATTTTGATTGGCAGACCCACCCTCCATGGGAGTATTACTGTCGGGGCGGTTGGCAAAAACGACATCCACGTACTCCAACTGCATCCTCTGTAGAGAGCCCTGCAGACCTGAGACACACAGGGGGAGAAAGAAAATACAAAATATAGAGATATACAGTAAATAATAAAGATATTAAGGCGCAGTGCGGTGTAGAATACGACATTTATTTAACGTTTGTTGTATTTGAACAATTCCAAAGATTTTATTTTGTAAATCTTTGCTTGTGTGTGTGTGTGTGTGTGTGTGTGTGTGTGTGTGTGTGTGTGCACATGCGTGTGTGTGTCTTACCTTCAATAATGTGTTTCCTGGACAGCCCTCTCTCTGTCTCTGCTCTGATGGGACAAAAACAAACCAACAATAAGCTTCACTGTAAAAAACGTTTGATTCTTTAAATGTATTTATTATCATGATTTTTCTTTTAAAATGTAGGTCTCGTGTCATTGTTGCAAAGTGTCCTACATGTAAATAAATTAATAGACTGTAGGAGTTTAAAAAAGAAACTTCTATACTATTTAAACTTTCTGCTACTAAATCAACTTTCAAACATCAGTCATACCTATATCTCTTTAAGCAGAATGAAAGTCATTGTAAGACACTTTTTGACCCCGGCTGGAGGGCCTGACATGAGAATGTGCATATCAAGCTTATATTATGTAAATGAGTGAGAGCACTTTAACCGTTACGCTTCAAAACTCTGGAGTAGAGAGGAGGAAGAGAGAATCTTCCTCACAGGGATGAAGGTATAACTTCAGCCTTATCACCAGACGCAGCTGCACGGGCTCCACCAAGGAGTGTGTGTGTGTGTCCTTTTGTATTGTAATGGTTACTGTACGTGATGTTGCTCGAAATAGAAAATGCTGAATGTTACAGAATAACAGAATATATAAATGGTGGCCGTTTATCCAGGGTAATAGTTCTTAGTACACTTTAGTCTGCAAGGATATTTCTTTCTGACTCATTTCCAAAAGATCAAAAAGTCTTGAGGCATTCAAATCATTCACAGCGTCCAAATCCACATTGCATCCAGAGTCCACTGCCAACATGTTATCCCGCTGACATGGTATCACACGGTCAAACACTTTTATCAATGTACGCTTGAGTTTTCCCATACAAAATGATCCCCAAGTGGCTCTAACTATGAGTTGGTTACCAATTTGTATTAGATTTGTGTACTACATAATTTTTTTGGGGTGACTGAATTCAAATATATTTGTCTAAGTCCTTGGATGAACTTTTTTTATTCAATTATTATTTTAATCGTATTTGTGAATGTTTTAATTAGTTTGTGACTGAGTTGTCTTATATATGTAATTGGTTCTCAGGTCTCTCTTGTGTTTCAGATCTTGATCTCAATTGGGTCTTTCACACCAACGCGGTTCCAGGGCCGGTTCGGAGCTAGAGCCTGAAAAGCACCGGTCATTGACCCGACGCAGTCCCCCGTTGTTGTTGTAGTGAGCGCCGTAACGCCGTTGGGGAGAAAATCAGCGACGTAAACGGTGACGTCATGACGCAGCAGCGGCAGCATCAGTCGGGCTCTGGGCGGTGTGAACAAAACGGGGGCTGAAAATAAAAACCGGTTCTGAACCAGAAAAACTCTAGCACGGAGCTAGAACGGGAATCGCGTTGGTGTGAAAGCCCTAAATGAGACCTCCTCAAACAATCATACAAACAAATGGTCAATGTGCAAGAGAAACCAGAACATGTCATTTCTACAGTCTTCAGGTATCTATACAGTTCAGAGAGTTTCTGACTTACTTTCCTCCCCAGTAGAGTTTAGTCGTGATGACCAAGCTGGATCGCCTGAGAGGAGTGCGGACACGGATACAGAAAGACAGAAGAAGAGAAGCAGCAGAATGAGTGATACATCAAGCATTGTGCTTACTCAGTGTAATCTTATATCGTCCTTGCCAGCACATCTTATGTGTTAACCTCCTGCAGTGCTGATCCTGCTCTCTGCTGAGTTTAGTTAAAAACCAAAATCAGCTGTTGTCAATGAGGTGAATGCATTTGAAGTCTAAAGCAAGAAGCCAGAAGGGGAGACAAAGGTTCACAGTGTAGACATTTAAAAGAGTTGACCTGAGACTCAATGTAATTAATCTGTAAGTGTGCTATTAAAGGTAGGGTAGGTAAGAATGGAGAAACAAGCTCGAGCGCACTAGAATTTGAAAGTACGCAGCCGAAACAAATCTGCCCCTTCCTTCAGACTTCCTTACAGAGCCCCTCCTCCAACACACACGAACATGCACATGATCAATGAGGGCACGAGATAGGTTTGTGCACAGATGATATTTTTTAATGTATTTATTGTCAAAGCATTATATATATATTCATCACTATCGGGATGTTAAGAGCATTCAACGGAATATAACAAAAAGTGTTTCTGAAGTGAATTACCTACCCCACCTTTAAGCCAGGGACTGTTAGCCATTTAGCTAACTAGCGAACGTTAGCTATCTATGTAACAATCTGGCTGGTGAACGATATCTATCTATCTATCTATCTATCTATCTATCTATCTATCTATCTATCTATCTATCTATCTATCTATCTATCTATCTATCTATCTATCTATCTATCTATCTTTCCAATTGACCAGGAAACGTTTGTTATCTTTCTAAATAGTTAGCTAGGTTACATTAGCTATCCATCGAACAAGCTAGCTAGCGAAGGTCATCTATATAGCTCAATGTACCATTATCTCTCGTAATTTAAATTCTAATTGTTTTTTAGCACCCTATCGTTAGACTTGCTGTTTACAGTTTAGGCGGTGAGAGTCGTTCTAAAAACATTTAAAAATGTGCATGTGTTTTGTTAAAGCCGACCTGCCGCTCTTTAGCAACTCCAAACAGCTGTAAACATTGGAGTACATTCTCAAATATGCGTTATTGGGATAAACTATTCACATATTTGTAATCTAAATGGTTAGTTTCTTGCCTGAAAAAGTGTTGTAACTTAATAACACTTTGTTCAAAGTTTCTTTGGCAAGCAATAGACCAAGTTACCGAGGTGTCCCTGAGCAAGGCACCGTTCCCTACACTGCTCCCCGGGCGCTGTACATAATGGCAGCCCACTGCTCCTAACACTAGGATGGGTCAAATGCAGAGAAACCGTTTTGTTACATAGTACCTGTACTACGTAATGACAATAAGTTGAATCTTCTTCAATAGCACTTGCATTCTAACTGTAATATCAACAGTAATAAAGCAATGGGGAAGCGACATAGAGCCAGCGCAGCATAAGATGAATCAGACTAGTGCGAAAGCAGCTGCTTCACACGGACAGGCTGAGGATTCATTAGGATCTTCCTATTTCTATGAGCTACTTGCTTTGATGTTACTGTAAGTCTGTCTTCCTCGTTTCCTGCTGAGTCGATCAATAACAAAAAAGAAAGACTGAGCATGTTTAAATAACTCCATAAAAGGAATATTTGAGATTGAGGTTGAAACTGAAAATGCCTACAGACATATCTTTATACTTTTTCATGCTGCTGTACTGTGATGCAATATGTGTAGAAATCACTGTAAATACAGAATGCAGTCTTTTAAAGAAAGTATTTTTTCGTTGCCACCACCATCTAACACACCGTCCTTGTCCATGATAATAATATAATATTTCTCTCTCACAACTAGAGTGATGAAGCCATTACACACATTTATGTCGTCATTACCTCCAGCATTTCTTCTTGAGGATGTTTCCTAGTATGACTTCGGCCCTGCAAGACAACATAAATGATCTGGCGTTATTAAAATGTAGTCGTAGATACACTCCATCCACAATATCGACCATGCAATTAATCGCTTTCAAACTAAACAACCCCCTGTGCATTATAAAAATATGACAAACCATTTTGTCCATAAATAGGCAAATATATGGTGCATTAAAAGAAACATTTTTATCAAAAGTGTAGCATTTGTTTGATAGATTTGTCTTCTTTTTTTATGTATTTTCGTAAAGCTAAAGCACTCCTGATGATAAATTGTAGAAACATCAAACTCCACTGACACTACGATTGAATTTTTCAAATGTGTTAAAGTTTTGTCACTGTGCTTTTTATAAATGTATTCTTTTGAATGCTTAGAAAATAATGAAAATACCGTCTCATTTGTCCTGACAGAGGCTGGAAAGGTGTTGCAGGTTTATCCTCATGTTTGCATCAGACTCAGTCATGAGACTTCAATAAATAAAACGTAACAAATATCTGATTCTGATAATTAGTTCCAAACGTAAGCCTTGCAGAGCGGCAATGCACTTTGTTCTTACATACAAATCTAAATACATTCATTCAATCATACAGATGAATTTAACATATTTGGTATTATAATTTTGTATCATATTCAAATAATATCCAAACGCCCAGGCTCAGGTTTCTTCAAGCAAAGGGCCAAAATATTCAAATCTAATTACTCCACATAAAACCAGCTGTGATTCTCTATTATTTATCTAGCCAGACAAAACATATAGGGCAGGGCATGTGAAAATACTTGTTGTAGAGTCATGAATAACAGCATATTGCATAACACTCCAGACCTGCTGGCTGTTTTTCGGTATAAATGAGTAAAACTAATTATATTCTCTGCACGTATGAAAGCTTATATAAAAAACCTTCCTGAAGCTACACACTTCTGCACCTGATCACAGCCAAAGGTCGTTAGAGGCAGCGGTGGAAGAAGTACTTACATATTTCACTAAATTAAAATTAACAATCCTGCTATTATAATATAGTAAAAGTACAAAAGTGTTGGCTTCAAAATATACTTAAAGTACCAAAAGTAAAATTATTCTTTATGTGTAAAGGCCCATTTCAGAGAGAGAAATATACAGTTGCAAGAAAAAGTATGTGAACCCTTTGGATTCTCCACACATAGCGTTGTGTGTTCCTTCCAAACAACTCAACTTTGGTTTCATCTGTCCACAGAATATGTTGCCAGTAGTGCTGTGGAACATCCAGGTACTCTTTTGCAAACTTCAAACGTGCAGCAATGTTTTTTCTGGACAGCAGTGGCTTCCTCCGTGGTGTCCTCCCATGAACTCCATTCTTGTTCAGTGTTTTACGTATCGTAGATTCGTCAGAGATGTTAGCATGTGCCAGAGATTTCTTTAAGTCTCTAGCTGACACTCTAGGATTCTTCTTCACCTCATTGAGCATTCTGCGCTGTGCTCTTGCAGTCATCTTTACAGGACGGCCACTCCTAGGGAGAGTAGCAACAGTGCTGAACTTTCTCCATTTATAGACAATTTGTCTTTCCGTGGACTGATGAACATCAAGGCTTTTAGAGATACTTTTGTAACCCTTTCCAGCTTTATGCAAGTCAACTATTCTTAATCGTAGGTCTTCTGAGAGCTCTTTTGTGCGAGGCATGGTTCACATCTGGCAATGCTTCTTAAGAATAGCAAATTCAAAACTGGTGTGTACTTTTTATAGGGCAGGCCGGGCCAAATAATCGAGATTATGATTTTTGCCATAATCGAGCAGCCCCAGTAGAAAGTGCAAGATAGGCTTCCAAAATGTAGTGGATTAGACGTATAAAGTCGCATAACATCAAAATACTGAAGTAGAAGTTCCTCAAAATTGTACAGTCATGAGTAAATGTTCTTTCCACCAAGGTTTTGAGGCGAGTTGACGTACCTGCCACCTGCGTACACCTCAGCCGTGTCGAACAGGTTGACTCCGCTCTCGTAGGCGATGGTCATCAGCTGCTCTGCAACCTGCATGAGGAAAACATCCATTAAAGAGCTGTAGCATTGTTGCATATTAATATCTTAAGTATACATATGTATGCGTTTCCACAGCTTGAGTGTCCAAGGTTTACAAAAAGGTGGCACACCATTAAAGCAAAGCAGCTTCATATTTTATTAACATGTCCTTGCTAAAGCATTTCAACCTGAGGCCTCCCTCAAGCGTGAATATTGCTCAACAGTAAATCACATATAAACACACAAGAGCATCAACGCAGTGACTTTATTCAATACAGCAGACCTCACCAACTCTCAAATATCCACAAGATGCAAAAAAAAGTATACATTTTACAGAGGCCAGAGAGATCTCATAATGCATAACCAGGAATACAAACACGGCATCATTCATCAACAAATGAATAAAACACCAATTATTTCAAAACTAGGATTAGGAGTGTTGTGTCCTCTTTAACTAATACTTGTATTATTTCTGGGAATCTCAAGAAAAAGACTGGAGATGGGAGCCAATGATTTTGGGTGTTTACTTGGCACATCATCCAATACTATCTCTTTACTGTATATACGGTAGTAGAGTATAGAATGTGATGTCTTATATCTTGTATTGAGTGGTATAGACATCGTGCAGATTCCAGTTTATCGCTTACACCGTTCAAACTTGATAACAGTTTATTTGGCAAGTAAAGGTTGATAAAGCTGGCGATGCTTTGCAAAGTAATAGCAACTATACACTCTTACAGGAAGTACCACAGACAATGTGGAAGCGCCCATTAGAGCAGGCGAAGCATGAGGTGAACACAAACAGCAGTGCAGAAGTCATGTCAGATGTCCAACAGACATGAGAACAAAGGCTGCACAACAGTGTCCAGTTTCAGACGTGCTGTGTGTCCTGTGTGAGAACACTGCAGCATCGCACTCAACTCGGACCCTCAAACTGAGCTTGTACTGTACATCTGTTGAAGTGCAGACTCTTTTAGAAAGTGAGATCACATTTAGCCAATGTGTCTGTGAAAATCACTCCTCCATGCTGACTATGGTCTCCAGTCATTCCTCTGTAGTCAGTGCTCTTAGTGAATGTGTGTGAGTGTGTGTGGCATATGTGCAGATATCCCTCCATATTTTTGCAGCCTATAAATCATTAGACCGAGATCCAATTTCCCTGTGGGGAGTTTCATAACGCTGGAACTATAAGTGAATTCCCTGTAATCTCTCTGTGGATTTATGTTCATGTGTGCATGAAATCTGTTTGTCTGCCTCTGTGTGGGAGCCTGGAAGTGAATGTGATGTGGTGTGTGTGTGTGTGTGTGTGTGTGTGTGTGTGTGTGTGTGTGTGGTGTGTGTGTGTGTGTGTGTGTGTGTGTGTGTGTGTGTGTGTGTGTGTGTGTGTGTGTGTGTGTGTGTGTGTGTGTGTGTGTGTGTGTGTGTGTGTGTGTGTGTGTGTGTGTGTGTGTGTGTGTGTGTGTGTGTGTGTGTGTGTGTGTGTGTGTGTGTGTGTGTGTGTGTGTGCGTGCGTGCGTCTGTTTTTGTGAAAGGCATGCAGACAGCGGAGATGTTGTTTCTATAAAAAGTTGATTATCTCTCCTCTGAGAATCTGTCTCTCTCTGCAAACAGCACAGACTGGGCAGCTGTCCAATCTGATAATGATACAATAATAATAAACGTTATTTAATTTATATTTAATTGAAGACTATAAAAACAGTGCTTTGATGGACTAAATGAAATTAATGATTAAAGCAAGACAATAAAAATGCATATAATGAGAATGTAAATCAATGTAATGAGAAAGGCAGAGATATGTGATATAAAGTATAATAACAGATACAATAAAAATGGGAGTTAAAAAGTGATTTAAAAACTGTGTAGCCGGAACAGTGCTCCCATGTCAAGGTTGTAAATGAAAACTAATGATACATGACATTAGAATGTTTAACGGCTTAGTATAACGAGGAGTGATCTGCAGTATATCTCTGAATGCATTCATAATAAGAACTGAATCATTATCACACACAAAGCCAATGGTCTCAGAGGAGAGAGGAAAGGCTCATTTAGGCATTACGAATAAAAAGACAAAGCTGGATGAAGGAAAAGATAAGGAAGGAGAAGAGAACAAGGTGGTGATATATGAACAGTGTGCTTTCAATAACTGGTCTACACAGAAAGCAATCTCTGGAGAGGGAGTTTTAATAGAAGAACAAGTTGGAGGAAGAAAAGTTGGATGTGGATGAGAAAAGTGAGCAAGTGGTCGATGGATGAGTTAGATGAAAAGCAGAATTTAAGGACAGTAGTAAGAACCGTTTTGCAGGAAAGGTGGTGTAAGGTGAGGGACATGATGATGAAAGCTTTATGGAGACGGATGAGGAGACACATACGAGGAGATAGTGAGAGATGGAGAGCCAAGGCGAGGGTGATGCTGTCCCTTTGAAAAGGTTGACTGTTGGGCGTTTACTGATTGCTCATTCAAAACGAGTCTCGGATGCTACTAAAAGGTCAAAGGAGTTCTTATGGTCACATTCACAAGGTCAGGAAGTTTGTGTTGATAATGAAGCATCACTGCTGCTCAGTGGCGGTTCTAGACCAATTTGACTGGGGGGGCCACTGGGGTGCCAGTTATTTTCTGAGGGGGGCACAATAAATGCAAGACGAAAAAGAGAACTAGACAGTATGAAGTAATTGCGCATAAGAAAACAATGCAATACAGTTATTGGTATTTGTTTCAGTACACTTATTTATTTCTGATATATCTTATAGTTATTACTGTTCGCTTCAGCTTAAGTTATAGTACAATTTTTGCACTAACACCATATCATATTTATATAAAAATAAAGGCAATGAACAGTTACATCTCTACTTTACATCTACAATTACACGGATACAATAGTTTAAATCACCTTCAATTATCGTCTTTCTTGGATGCAACAGCCTCTGATGATCCGAGATGAAAAGTGTTTGTTTTTCGCGCGCTTCAGCCGGACAGTGAAAGTGAGTGCACCGCTCTAATGGGTCCGACTAGAATGACGAATAACGTTAGTTCCGCCTATTCCGTCATTCAATAAATCGTGTAATAAATCATACATTTTTCATTTTTTTCACTTTTAGGGGGGTCAGAGGTCAGTGTTAGGGGGGCACTGGCCCCCCCTGGTCCCCCCCTAGAACCGCCCCTACTACTGCTTCACTGTCTCAGACTCAGGGTCATTTTGAACAAACAAAATGTGACTAGTCATAAAAGGTGAGGTATTTTTTGTAAAGGGTAGACACACTGCCAGTCATGAGACAATCGTTAATACATAAACACATGCATTTATAATCTCAGTGTAGAAGAGGCCCTGGAGTTAGTGTACTGAATTGAGTCTCCGAGTTGAGTGCGATGCTGCAGTGTTTTCACACAGGAGATACAGCATTTTGAAACTGGACAGTGTAGTGCAGCCTTTGTTCTCATCTCTCTTTGATTTTGACATCTGACATGACTCTCTTGCACTGCGGTTTGTATTCACCGTATGCTTCGCCTGCTCAAGGGCACTTCGACATTGCCTTATTTTGTGTTGGTACTTCCAATTCGCTATTACTTTGCACGGTCTCGTTAGCTTTATTAACCTTTACTTGCTAAAGAAACAATTATTAAGCTTTTAAATAAAACAATTGTTAAGTTTGAAGACTTTTTTAGGCTAGAAACTAACCATTTGGATTACCAATATGGGGTAAATGCTGTTGGGTTAAAAAGCACTTTGCTGTCCTGAATGTCCCCTTGTTCAATGTCATTGTTATCAAAAGCAAACTAGTTAGACTACATGTCCTCTGCAGAGTTCAGCGTCCCTGTCCTAATTAAAAAATACAACACAAACTGGCACACTAACACTCTTACTGCATATGTCTCAGTGTTGCTGCACAAATACACTGACTTATACAAACACACAAGCAAACGGTAAACAAATGTCTTCTCTTTTTTAATTTGTAGCATTTGGGCCTTTTTTTTAATACATTTTAACTAATGGATTCCTAATATGAGCCACTACAACACTTCAAATGGACAGTCACACTGTTGGTTTTCTGCTTAAAAGCTGCAGAGCATTCAGATTAAGATACTGAAGATAGCAGCCATCTTCAAGCACCTCAAAAGCTCATTAATTAAAATGTCATATCTGTTCGCACGCCAAAGATGATACGTTTAGAGTAAAGGGCAGTATGTTCTGTAACTTGGCGACCAGCCGCTGGGTTCATTGTGATGGTACTAGACGACCCCAGTAGATTCCAGGAAATAGCTGCACCCAATTAGTGAGCCTAACATTTTCTGTGCTGTGGATTTATATATGCACAGAGCCAGGTTAGCCGTTTCTCGCTACATCCTGCGTTTATGCTAAGCTAATCCAATCACCTGTAGTTTATAGCTTCATGTTTACCATGCAGAGTGAGTTATACAGGGTCCATCTACTCATCTGGGTCTCAGCAGTCACATAAATAGGCATTCCCAAGGTTATCCCTAATGGTGTCTACATTTAAAAGCCATTACAATCAACTAAAAGAAAAGTTAAAGCAGAAATCTCTACTGCCACTTAGATAATACGCTTACTAAGATGTGTGTATGCATCTGCCTTTAACAAAACCCTTCAAGTATACCTCATCAAAGTGACTAAGTTTGTTTCTCCGCTGTCCTGTCTGGGCAGCCACACATTTCCAGACAGAGCGCTCAGAAGAGTGATGGTGGGCTGCGAGTTAACGGTGCTTACTCATTCAAAAAGGCCTCAAGTGTATCCATAAATCATAAAGTGGATTTGAAGAAAGTGTGTCTTGTCGATTTTTAACTTTGAAGTGGAAAGTGTGGGGGGGAGGAGGCAGCGCGGCCGTGAAATCATCTCAGGGCTGAGTGGGAGTGTGTGGGAGGATAACCATGGCCTTGATTCTGGGGATGAGAGACTGAAGACATGTCTATGCTATGTATGGAAATCAAATTCTCCTGTACTTGTAGTGCCAAAAAAGAGAAAGCCTGAGGCGTAGCCACTCATGTATTTCTGCAGCATAACAGTGACTCAGTGTTTTTCTGAAGGTGAGTGGAGTGGAGATATAAGGATAAGCTCAGTCTGGGCGCTACTTCTGTATTTCTCACTGTGTTCACACCGGTGTGTCGGCCAGAACTCCACTTAAGGCCAAATATCCAGAGCATGAAATTAAGAGCTGAGGTGATTGATATTCCCTTTACTGTGTGTGCGTGTGTGTGTGTGTGTGTGTGTGTGTGTGTGTGTATGTGTGTGTGTGTGTGTGTGTGTGTGTGTGTGTGTGTGTGTGTGTGTGTGTGTGTGTGTGTGTGTGTGTGTGTGGTTTTCCTATAATGAGTAACAATACAAAAAGACAGATGACTAAAGGATAACATACTGTATCACATATTTTTGAACAGTTTGTGGTTAGAAGCCTGAAGTAAGGTCTGTGGTTAACACAAGCTGAAGAGATTTTCACGTTTTCTTCTACGACATGAAATATGTCAGTAAATAAATACCACACTGGTGAATGTACGAAGCTTCTATGTGTCGGATGAAACGGCAGATGCTAACAAGTGTCTAAATGAGACTAAACGTCATCACGCAGAACATTAGCGGCCTTTAGCTTAGCGGTGGTGAAGTCATGTGACCGTACTGTAGTTCCTTAAAGGCCCTGTCACACTGTCCCGAAATTGACACCCGATGGACACACGATAAAGGAAATGTTCAAATTCGGCTGTGATCGTAGCAACATCGGGCCATTCGTGAGGGCATCTTAAGCCATCGTATGACCGCCGGTGGAGTTTCTCAGGCTCCGGCAGCAACTTAGTGAGCGGCAACTTCGTAAGGCACTCGTGAGGGCATCTTGTCAAATCGTGTGATCTTCGTGTTATCATCGGTGCATTCACCCTCACTCTGATCGTGGCGAATGCCCGATGGCACCGATGATAACAAGTTGCCCTCACGATGGCCTTACGAAGGGCACAATTGACACACAAATTCAACACGAAAATGAACCTTTGCAAGGTCCTTCGGCAATTTTTTGGCATGCCAAAGATTTTGCCACCGCTCACGAAGTTGCTGCCGGAGCCTGAGAAACTCCACCGGCGGTCATACGATGGCTTAAGATGCCCTCACGAATGGCCCGATGTTGCTACGATCACAGCCGAATTTGAACATTTCCTTTATCGTGTGTCCATCGGGTTGTTTTATTGCACAACAAAATCATGTAAATATATTATGTAAATAACCCAATTTGTGTTCTGTGAAACTAAAAAGGATATAATATATTATTTTGAAGGACAGTTGACAGGAAGTTGTTGTTGTTATGGAAACAACATTACGGAGAAAACGTAATATTTTCTACATATAACGACGGATAAAGTAAAGAACAAAGTCTGAAGATATCAGTACAGTATCATAGTACTGTAACACAATTGTTTTTGGTACTTTCGTTGCAGTTGTATGTCTTAAATGTAATGTAAATGTTGCCTTCGTGTGTGGTTCGGGGCCATCATCGTGCGAAATTCACAATTCCATATTCGTGTGTCCATCGGGTGTCAATTTCGGGACAGTGTGACAGGGCCTTAATGGCCTAACGTCACCTTGTTACATCTGGAGATTGCATTGACGCTTCAAAAATCCTAAAGTGGTGTTAAGATGTGGAGATTATCCTGCTGAACACACTCTTCACATTATCACAGTTTGTTATGAGGTGGCATGATAATTTGATTCTGAAACTCTACCGGCATGATATTTCCTGTCACAGTTGTCTCAGCAATTAGCATCACAGGTAGCCAGTACCACTTTGTATTTAGCTCAACATAAACACTGAACTTTATTATCAACAGCTTATAATGATACAAATAATAACTGTGTTGAACTCGACAAAGTTCTCGTCACCCGAAGAGTCACTTAAAGTGTGTGTTTCTGTGTGTGTTTGATGACCGAGGCCAGACCCCTGCCGCCGCATGTTAGAGTTAATAACTATGAGTGTAAAGGGGCGTTAAGTATTACTAGCACACATGATGTGTTAGCTCCTCAGGATGCGCTTTTTCTCTGCTCAAGAACTCTGTCCTGGGTCAACTGAGCCTCTGGAAATAAAAACGTTGTCATCCAGCCAACGGTCCGACCAAGGTTAACCACAGCTGTGCATATATTAGTTTAAAATAAGAACGTGAGATAGACCACTGATTGAAACGCTGAACAAACCATTTCCTTAATGATGTTCTACAGGTTGAGTCAAATACAAATCTACAGTTTGCATCCAAAACGGCTCTCAGCTATGGTTGGACTCTGATCCCCAAATGTTCAGCCAACTTTTTTTGGCCTGGGCGTGTTCTGCGTATATAGGGGCGGCCCTGCACTAAAGCCACATAAACCAACAAATCAACTCATCTCATGCAATAAACAATCAAGGGTGGAAGCAAAACAAAATGATTAACCTTTCAATCATCAAATAAATTGTAGTAGTTGCATAGTTATCTATATTTATCCATAATGCGCTCAAAGACATGTTCACTTCCATTTTAGGACCTTTTGCAACCCAGTCATTCAGCTATCACACATGTACAACACACTATCAATCAGAGTCAGAGCCAATAAAGGAAACATGTTTCATACCTCGTCTGTTATCTGTCCCCCAAACGTCACCCATGTACCTGCAGGGAAGAGAGAGACACATTTCAACATAATACGTTATTTCTGTGTGTGTGTGTGTGTGTGTGTGTGTGTGTGTGTGGCTGTGTGTGTGTGGCTGTGTGTGTGTGTATGTGTGTGTGTATGTATGTGTGTGTGTGGCTGTGTGTGTGTGTGGCTGTGTGTGTATGTGTGTGTGTGTTATGTGTGCGTATGTGTGTGTGTGTGGCTGTGTGTGTATGTGTGTGGCTGTATGTGTGTGTGTATGTGGCTGTGTGTGTGTGTGTGTGGCTGTGTGTGTATGTGTGTGTGTTTGTGTGTGGCTGTATGTGTGTGTGTGTGTGTGTGTGTGTGTGTGTGTGTGTGTGTGTGTGTGTGTGTGTGTGTGTGTGTGTGTGTGTGTGGCTGTGTGTGTGTATGTGTGTGTGTGTGTGTGAGATATCCTGCTGTAAACACTGTAAATCCCTGGGCTGTGTCCCCATCGTTAGAGGAAGGATGTGAAGATCCCTTGAGAGAGCTGCAACTCAATACTGAGGGATCACCTTCAGAGAGTTGGCACTTCCTGACTGTCATGAATATTTGAAAGACTTTGTGTCCCCCGCCGTTAAGTGTGTGTGTGTGTCCTGCGTAAGTGACTTTAAGGTTGCTGTAAAATTGTCAATTTCTCTTAGACAGGTTTCTAACTGAGGGAAAGGACCCGGACACATTACATCATTTGGAGGCTAACCTGGAAGATAGCATCGTAACAGGCTCCCTTCTCTGTGGCAAACAAACATTTATGAAACTTACATGTTTTGGTCCAGCAGGATAATCTCCGCATATTAACACCACTTTAAACACTTTTCAGTAACCGCAGTTTTTATATTCACCAGTGGGGTATTTATTTAAGCATTTTATGTCGTGGAACAAACTTAAAATCTCTTCACCTTGTGTTAACCACCAACCTTATTTCATGCTAACAACCGAAAACACATTCAAATAAACCATTGATTTGAAGACGAAAGGAAAGTTAAATCCTATTTTAATAAATGTCTTGCATTATTTGAACAACAACAAATAAACATCGATTTCCGTTCTTATCTAATTTTCTTTCTTACTTATGAATGTCTTCTTAGTAACACAACATATTCCTTCCTATTGTTCACCCCAACAAACCCCGTCCAGCTAATCATGTTTTTGGGGATATTATAGAGTCAATTCAGGCCATAATACTGCTCTCCCTGTTGAGGCCATTTCACTCTCTTCCTGAGTGCTCACAATTTCACACCAAATAAATGAAAAATATTTTTCTCTCTGACTCTGTTGACCTCCATTGTCATAAAACAATTGGTGCACCTCAGAGACCGCGGAGACACGGAAACAGCACTAAACCATCTGCTCTTTAAAGAAGAAACAATGTCATGATTTAATAACATCATACCATCAACTCCACTGAGGTTTAGCTCACAGAAGACACACTGGATCTGTTGCTGCATAATGATGTGATCCTCACTTAAAGAGGCCCTATTCTGCTTTTTGGGGTAGTGTGTTGTATAGGTTGTTGTGCATGTAAATGGTCTGCAAAGGCTACAATCCTAAAGTTCATTCAAGAGGGAGTTTCTCTCCTACACACTCTCTCCCTGCCTGAAACGCCTCCATTGGACTTTATTTACTTCGGGAATATAGGCTAAAGGGCGGGACATCTCTTAGCGCTTGACAAATCACAACAGAGTCGGCCAGCTAACCAATCAGAGCAGACTGGGCTCTGGTTTCAGACAGAGGGTGAAAAGAGGTGCTGTAGCACAGGCAGTATGAGAAAAATAACGAGCTTTTTGAACATTAAAGCATGGAGACATGTCACAGTAGAGACACACAATGAACCTGAAGATGAGCAGACTATGTCCTCCTTTTTTTAACATTTATATTTGATTAAAAATTTTCAAAAGACAAAAACACAAGGACATGGCTCACACACATCACAAGTAGTCGTCAGGGGGATTACAGTGTCAGTTATATTTGATGTATGCATATGGCGTTGTATTTATACATGATTTGCTTCATAATATAGGTATTATAGGACTATGTCCTCCTTAATAAGGAGCTCCAAGCTGCAGTTCTCAATATGCATCATACTATTTTTCATTTATTTTTTGTTGCAGAGGAGAGTGGGTGAAATAAAAAAGTCGCTTTTGGATATTGTTAACACCGGTAACCATGGCAACATCATTCAACCTCAAATGCACCTACACTGCAGTCATTACGGATTGCCCTTGTTATTTTCTCACATGTATAAAGGCCACACACACACACACACACACACACACACACACACACACACACACACACGCGCTCTGTGTGTATGTGTGTGTGTGTGTGTGTAAATATTGTGTGTGCAATCAGCCCTTTCACTTATTTGCAGTACAATTATAATCAAGTGTGAATCGATACGTCTACTGCCTGAATCTGCTTTATGGTTTTCACTTTCTTTGGTTCATTTGTTCTGTTTTTAATTCAGTAGGTGAACCTATATGTTCAGAAAATACTACAGAAGACGGCTTGAAGTCACATACTGCATAACCATCTTTGTTCAAGATGTAATACTGCCAAAAAGTGCCAAGTCCACCTATAACTTTCCTTTTTGTGTCTCTCATCAATAAAGCCATACTTTGCAGGCTCTGCCAGCTCAGACATCTACTCTGCCTTACTTTTTTTAATGGAGCTGGAAATGAATCCAACAAAAATATGACTCTCTATCTGTGGACAGACTGGCTGTAAAAGGCTGTAAAAGAGAGTTAGGGGTCAGTTAAAATGAGACACCGGAGAGAAACGTTTTATCTGTATGTGTGCCAACTCTCGCTTCCACAGAGGAATCAGGTTAAAAGGACTCACAACAAACCTAAAAAAGAAATATAAGACACCTCAACTCTATCTCATCATTTAGTTTCCATTTGTTTTGTTCTTTACAACTTTAACAGTTTTTTCTGTTACTCTGGAAATCTACATTTGAAAAATCTCCGAGTATATCTTTAACCCTCCTATTGTCTTCAAATTTGACCGGTCCTGTTTTAACTGCTATTACATTAACACAAAAACCATTAATCATCACCAAATTTCATTTAACACCCTTTCAAACTGTAAATATTGTATCAGACTACTGGTATACATGAAGCACTGCAGTAAATATACAAAGAATTGACACTGAACATGTATTGCGTGGGCCAGGTGTGATCCATGTGGTGGGATGGGCACATGTGGGGGGGGGGGGGGAACACATCTAGTGTGTGTGTGTGTGTTTTATCTGATCCAGATGGTTACTAATTCCTTTTCTTTATGGCAGTCATTTTTGACCGGGAACACCATGGCAAGGCAAGGCAAGTTTATTTATATAGCACTTTTCTGTACGCGACAAAGTGCTTTACAAAACAAATTAAAATACTTTTTAGGAATAAATACAGTAAAAACACATTATATAATGGCATTTTACAACAGGCATTACAAAGCAAAGATAATAAAATAATAAAAATAAACACCACAGGTATACAATACATGTTTAAAAGGCATACTGTAGTTCGAATATGATCATCTCAATTAAAAGCAGCGGCAAAGAGATATGTTTTTAGTCTCGATTTAAAAATAGTAAGCGTTTCTGCGGACGTGCATGATTTGGGTAGTTTTTTCCAGAGTGTCAGGGCATAACAGCTAAATGCTGCCTCTCCATGTTTTGTTGTTACTCTCGGAACCGATAGCAGACCCGTCCCAGAAGACCTGAGGCACCTTGATGGCACCATGGGTGTTACAAAGTTGAGTAAATCATCCAAAATTCAATCAAAGTGGTGATCAGCAATTTAATATGTTCAAATGTCTACTGTGAAGGATATCATAAAGCCTGAATGCAATTGAATGTAAAACAAAAAAGTTATGATTGATGAAAGTAGTAAATCGGTCAGATTTGACCCGAAGACAACAGGAGGGGTAAATAAGCATTTAGAATTTGTTAGTGTGTGAGTTAAAGCTTATACACTTTATATGTATATAGAGCATCACGCAAACACAAAGGAAGATACTCTCACACGCCATGCTTTGCACTTATTTTCAGACTTGTTGAATGCCGTTGTCTCTTGTACCGCCTCTTCAAGTTCTATTGATTTCTTCTATTGAATCGCCTTAGTCTGTCATATCTAAATCTGTTCCTGCTTCTTTACTCTTAAAGCAGAGGTCTGACGGGGGAGGACACAACAATACAAACTCTTTATAATGTAATACAACACAAACATAATGTGCTGTCTGTTATTCTTTCTCACCCTGGTTGACGTAACAGTAGAAAAAACTGCATCACAAACTGCGGTTCACAAATGATCAAAGTGTAATTGTCAAAAGTAGAAAATAATAAGCATTGCTATTTGTTGCAAGGCTTTTGGATTTAGTTGCGTCCCATTTTTTTTACATATTGTTGCGGCCACACACTGTACAGTTATGATCAACAACAATCATCACAGCTGGACTGATACTATTCAATGTACCTTTACTGATTATAGCTAAACAAAACAAGTCGAATTCAATGTGAGGACTACTTTCTTTTTCAGCAGGAGAGGGAAGTGTCTATCAGAGTAAATATTTATAATGTATGGTGAGAAAAAGGCAAAAGCAATGAGAAAGTGACACATGTCTAAGGTTGCATGATTCCCATTGCACTGAAGGAATATGTGATGACATTAACGCAGACCCCCACAGCTGTGAAATATAGATTTTAAGGAGATCAAAGTGTTTTAAGTTTGAGTAAATATTTGTGTAAAACTTCTACTGCTGAATACTTGCATTAAGAAAGTTATTTTTGTTTTGAAAGTTGGCTGAAATTGCTTGTTCAAATATGCAAACAGGAAGTCTTAACCTGTTTGGCCCCCCAAGCCTGTTTTTCAGGTTTCAGGCTTGAAAATGACATTCCCAGAACAAATGACCATATCTTTCCTTCTAAAAGGGTTAAATTAATAATCTTTTTTCTCAAAGTAATGATAAACCTGTGAGTTGGATATAGAAAAGTCAGAATCAATATAGATGTTTTTTATTTTAAAGAAAATTCAGATTGAACATGGTAAAAAACTGTAAATTATAGTGTCCGTCCAAAACATATGTTGTACTTATAGTGAAAAAACCACCCTTGAATGATGGGTTAGTAGACTAAAAGCTTTAGGAATCCAAAGTACAACATATAATAAGTACCCTGTATTAAGATTGATGCAAAACAAGTGATATTTGACCTTTTTAGACAGATTTAGCAAAAAAAACCTTTTCTGGGGCCATTTGGGTGGATTTGACCTATCTCTGGCCCCCCTTGCTCGATTTTGACATGTGACATCTCTTCCTGACCGTTAGAGCCAATAGAATCGAAGGGACATCGTCCCATAGACTCTCATGTTAAAAAACAAAGCTGGCGTCTCTGTACATGCAATCTTGTTGCAGAGCGTAGGAATATCCCTGTTCTGACTTCTAGAAACGGAAACGCAGTTTTATTGCTTATAGATTATCAGAACATTTCAAAGGGAACACAGTCACATTGGATATTAACCTATGGATTAACTACAGCATCGTTTTTTATCGTTTTAATGGCATTGAAGACCAGTTTTGACCAAGGTAAGCCATATTAGCGGTTGTGGCTACCAAGCGCCACATGTTTTAATGTACGTTTTTGTTGATAACGTCACGAGTTTGTATCTTTCAGTGTTGAGGTGGGCACCGTTAGATTCTGTGTCTCCTTGCGATCATAAACAATGTGTTGGATGTGCACCTAGGATAAGTAATAAGGGAGCTAGGAGTGATTTTCGGTGCAGTAATAGGTTAGCATTTTTCGCTCGAGGCTAATTCAGAGGGTCAGACGGTCAGTGTTAGCATTGTGTGTTTTAAAAAAAAAATGAAAAAGATCAGTTAAATTAGTTTTTTTCCGTTATATGGATATAAAATATTCATAGTTTATTCAATATTAAGGTTCCTTAGACGTTGTTTCCTGCAAATCACGCGATTTCGGCCCCGGAATCGAGTGAATATGTGTGCTTGTTTGCATAGATTCAAACAAACAGAAATGTCAATATTGGATACATATAGGTGTGTTAAATTACTTTGATGGATTATAGTAAAACATTTTTACAGAGGGAATTTTATTTCGCTGTTTGTATTACTCTATAAATCAGAAAATACTGCCAATAGCCATACAATTGACATGTTTTTAGGAATAAATGTTATATAAATCAGGCTGTTTATAATATATAAACAAACCCCTCGAATATTGATGGATATTCAACTAGAAAGCTGTGTGTATGTAAGTGAAACTAAAACTGGGATTTCTGTCTCATAGTAGGAGAAAAACTCTTTAAAGGCATCTTTTCTAAAACGTCATACATTGTGCAACACAGCACAGGTAACATTTTACAAATCGATATCAGCATACAACTTCCCCATTCCTACTAACATTAAGACAATACTTGTGTTTGTATGACGATTATTCTGGACTGTTTTGTTGAATGCATTTGTTATAAATCTATAAATGCAATAGACAGAGTAAGTAAAAACCTCACCTCGATGTGAATTGTGGATGTGTTTTCGTTTTACTAGTCTGAAAGAAGCACCGTTATGTAAACACCAAGTCTGAAAAGGTGCTGATTTTGTGTCCTGCCTTAACAGATGTATTGTAGGTAAACAAGAAAAAGTATAAAATAGAAAGACAAGGGAGAAGGCGCTAAAGCACATATTAGTAAACTCTTTTCTGCAAAGGCACCACAGCGACACACCCTCAGGTCCATCCTCTCTGCAGGATATCTCTGGGAGAACCATTTTAAGAATGATCAATCACTAGCACCGCAGCTTGGAGCAAGGGCAGAAACCTGAACCTGTGTTCCATGATCAAAACTGCCACCATGATCAAAACTGCCAAAAAGAATTTCATCAATGTCAAAACTGAGGAAAACAAAAATAAACCCCTGTGAACTTTGGAAATTACTCAATAACCAGCTTGGCTGCAGTAAAAAACTCAAAACGAGATTTTCTAACTTAAACATAAAGACAGATAACAGGCTCATCACAGACAAACTGGATGTGGCCAAGTACTTGAACATTTTTTTCACAAACATAGCCACAACTCTTGTAAATAAATTACCCTCCCACTCAGGGCTTTTTGGAGTAGATCACATCATGACCTACTACAAAAACCTAGGGGTACGCAAAGATGATTTCAGTCTAGCAAGGGTAACAACAGCAGAGGTACTCATTAAACTGAGCGCCCTCCAACCTAACAAGGCCACTGGCCACGACAATATCCCCTCCAAATTCCTCAGAGACACAGCAACCGCCATCTCACCAGTCATAGCTCACATAATTAACCTCTCCATAAAACAGGGAAAAGTACCCAAAGACTTCAAAATGGCAAGAGTAACCCCCCTGCACAAAAAGGGCAGCAAATTGGACCCAGGCAACTACCGCCCTGTTTCTATACTTACCTCCATCTCGAAAGTCATGGAAAAAATAGTATATGAACAGGTCGAAAAGTACCTCGCGGAAAATAAACTAATCTATGAATTTCAATCTGGTTTTAGAACATCCCACTCCACTGACACATGCCTTCTTTATTTGAGCGACCACATCAAACAAGAGGTCGACGAGGGCAAGTACTGCGGCATGGTGATGCTGGACCTACAAAAGGCTTTCGACACTGTCAATCACCCCATTCTGATTGACAAGCTAAAAGCATTTGGTTTTGATAAACTATCGGTGAGCTGGATGCAATCCTACCTGGAGGGGAGAGAACAGATGGTGGAGGTAAACGGTACTCTGTCCCCCCCCCTCCCAGTGAGCTGTGGTGTTCCACAAGGAAGCATATTAGGTCCGTTACTGTTCCTAATTTATGTAAATGACATGTCATCAGCATGTGACTGCAACTTGTTCCTGTTCGCGGACGACTCAGCCCTGCTGGTCTCTGACAGGAACGGGTTGCAGGTTGAAAAAACCCTCAGCTCCGAGCTCGGCAGAATCTGCACCTGGCTCGCCGATAATACATTATCATTACACCTGGGTAAAACATAGTCCATTCTCTTCGGTTCGAAACATAATCTCAGCAAATCCGACGACTTCTCAGTTGCAGTGGGCGACATAATTGTCACAAGTAAGAAGGAAATTACATACCTAGGATTTATTCTTGAGGCAAACCTCTCCTGTGACAAAATGGCATCCAATGTAATAAAAAAAGTCAATCAAAGAACTAGATTCCTATACCGGATCTCCTCTCTGGTAAACAAAAACACCCTGAAAACTCTGGCAGGAGCACTCATTCAAGGGTACTATGACTATGCTTGCACGTCATGGTACCATAGCACCTCCAAGGCGCTAAAAATAAAACTTCAAACATCGCAAAATAAACTGGTCTGACTACTGCTTGACCTTTCATCTAGAACCCACCTCACCTCTGCCCACTTTGACAACCTAGGATGGCTTAGAGTAGACGACAGAGTACAGCTACTTGCAATGGGCCTGGTCTACAAGATCCACTACACCTCTATGGTACCCATGTACATGTCAAAATTCTTCCCAAAGGTCAAGGAATACCATGATCATAACACCAGAGGGAGCTCCACAAATCATGTGAAACCCAGATTTGGCACAAAAAAGGGGGAATACACGTTTCGCAATTATGCCACATCAAGGTGGAACGCTCTTCCCACAACTGTAAAGGAAAGTAAAACTATACTTACCTTTAAAACCTCTCTTAAAGAGCACCTTCGGGGGAGAGCATTGCAAAACTGGCCCCGGTAATGGTACAAATCTCAACCTGTCGTTCAATGGACAGCTTCCCCCCCCCCCCCATCTATGTATATACTCGCATTTTAGACTCTGTTACTAACTGTATATCTGTAGACTTGGTATGTCTTAAATGTCCGGTTAGGATGTATTAGAACGAAATCTAAAATGAAATTTGTAAACAAGCAATCTGTATGTAAAAAAACCACCTGTATGTAAATTGTAAATAAGCCATCTGTATGTCAAATATGTCTTATATGACATGATGAATTGGAAATGGGGGACCCTGATGTAAACAAGACGAAAGTCTTTCTCTGGTCTGCATCCCCTTAACAATTGTATGTTTTGAGCTGTACTGTACTGTACCCAATATACAAGCTGTTAATAAACTTTTCAATCAATCAATCAATCAATGTGCGTGGGGTGAGGAATAAAGGAACTGCTGGTGGCTTGAATGGACTGTATTTATACGGCACTTTGTCAAAGCTTCACGACTCCTTAAAGAGCGTTTACATTTACAAGTCATCACATCACTCACCCATTTACACCCCATTCATAAAGAGGCAGAGGCTGTCATGTAAGGTGCCACCTTGCTCAAGGGAGCTTACATTCATTAATTCATTCACACACACACACACACACACATACACACACACACACACACACACACACCACACACACACACACACACACACACACACACACACACACACACACACACACACACCATGTATACATCACTTCAGGGGACATTACATTGACTTACATGCATTTCCTGGAGACTTATCCTAACCTTAACCAACACATGCCTAACCCTTACCCTAACCCTAATCCTAAACCTAACCAAGTCTTCGCCCTAAAATTAATGATTCCCCTTATGGGGACCTCCAATTTGTCCCCATAAGGGAGGCGAGTCCCCACACGTGACTGTGTAAACAGATTTAGGTCCCCACAAGTATAGTAATGCTAGGCCACACACACACACACACACACACACACACACACACACACACACACACACACACACACACACACACACACACCATCTGCAGCAAGTAGGGGTTACGTTTCTTGCCCAAGGTTACATAGACATGCTGACTGTAAGGGCTGCAATCAAACCCACAACCTCCTGATTAAAAGACGACATCACGGCCACAATCTTGAGAAGTTGTACATTTCTGCATCAACTTTCCTTTTCACCCAATTAAAATTATACCTGCAAACAGACACAAATGCTCTCTTTTTCCATATCCCCCAACCAATTAGCATCATCGGCAGCAGTGTGTGTGTTGACAGCATACCTCCCTGTGGTCTTATCAGTGGAGGAAGAGATGGTGAGAGGTCACACTGACTTCACTAATCACTTCATTTATCGGTTAATAGACTACCAGGCTCCCTGGAGGGATCATCAGTTCTTTATGAATCCATTCAGTCACCATTAACTGCTGAGAGGTTTCACACTTTAGAGAGAGTGTGGTGTTAACAGTATGTGACTTTCTCCGATGCTTTTACAATTTAACTGATATTAAATTAGGTTCTGCTGGAAAGTGAAATTCGTTTTTTATATAGTTAGTAGAGTGGAAATAGCTGGTGTTGAATTGACTCTCAGAAATAGGCTATTAAAATAGAGATTGAATTGTAATAGAAATACATTTAATTTCTAAAAGAAGGTTACTCAATCTTGACTGCTGCCAGGAAACACAGCAGTACAGTGATATATTTGCCTGTGTATTAGTGCTTTTACCTCTGTAAGATCTCAATACTTTTTCCACCACTGGTTATTAAACAAGGCTGGTGTGTGGCAAATGAAAAAAGTTTCTTTCATTTTTCATTTTCATTTTCATGATAAAATATATATCGTTATTATTGTCTACAAATGTCAAGTTTTTCTTTTGCCTGCAGTATAACAAAAGCTGTGTGTTAGTGTGTGAGCAACCCCTTGATCTTGCCTGAGCACAAAGCCAACCTCTATACAACCTCTTTTAAACCAAATAACAAGCCACGAGTAACGGCAGCTGGGTCCCGAGAGAATAATACCCACAGGAGGAGAAAATAAAAAACAAGAGGAGGACGAGTCGAGCATGAGAGGAAGAAAGATTTATTTCGACTGTTCATTTCATTTAATTTCAAACCTTTATTTATCCAGGTGTATCCCATTGAGATCATTGATCTCTTTTTCAAGGGAGACCTGCTCAAGTAGGTTCCACATGAAACATAAAAACATAAACAGAACAACAAAAAGGACATCATACAGCATCATTACAGGGATTACAATTTACAATAACTATACACATGAGCAGGTACAGTACCAACAGCTTCCGATTGAGTAGCATCCAACCGAGCTTTACAAACATTTAGTGGCACCAGATTGCTCAGTTTCCATTTCAATTGCAGACTGTTCCAAGACAGAGGAGCTGCGCATCTAAAAGCTCATCTTCCCTAAGACAGTCCTAGCAGTTGGCACATTTAATAAAACCACAGCATTCGATCTCAGGCAGTAGCCACTTACAATTCGCCGTGAGATCAGGGAGCAGATGTAGGATGGAAGTTTCCCTAACATGGCTTTATATATAAAAATGTGCCAGTGACTGAGCCTCCGTACAGTTAGCGAAGGCAAACCTGCCCTTGCATACAGGGTACAGTGATGGGTTAGTGCTTTACAGTTTGTCACAAATCTCAGTGCACTGTGATACGCAGCATCTAACTTGACCAGGCAATTGGCAGGTGCATTCATATACATCAAATCACCATAGTCCAGCACAGGTAAAAAGGTCACAGTGAGCCTTTTCCTGGCCTCAAGCGAGAACCAGGACTTGTTCCTGTAGAAGAAACCTAGTCTAACCCTCAGTTTTTTAAGCAGGTTATTGACATGAAGTTTAAAAGTGAGACAATCATCAAGCCAGATACCAAGGTATTTGTAACAGGTAACCACTTCAAGTTTTATTCCTTGCATAGTTACATTATCTAAAACAGGCTCTGGTGTCTTTTTAGCTTTTGAAAAGAGCATTACCTTGGTTTTCTCAACATTTAAAAGAAGCTTTAGTTCAGCGAGCTGAGTCTGAATAATGTTAAAAACAGCTTGCAATTCAACAACAGCCTCCTTAATGGAGGGACCTGCACAGTACATCACGGTATCGTCCGCATAAAAATGTAAGGTTGCTCCATCGACATTTTCACCTAAACTATTGATGTGATTGAGAATAAAAGTGGACCTAAAACAGAACCTTGAGGAACACCATTAGTAATGTTTAACCACTCAGAAGACAGCCCATCAAAATGATCACATTGGGACCTTTCAGAGAGGTAGTTCACAAACCACCCTACTGCATGGCTGGATATGCCAATACTGACCAGCCTCTGCTTGAAAATGCGATGATCGACGGTATCAAACGCTTTGGACAGGTCAATAAATAGAGCTGCACAACTCTGCTGACTGACTGTATCAATTCCTCTTATCCAGGGCCATCCCTCCCTACAGGCCGATCATGCAGACTGCGTGGGGCCTCATCTTGCGGAGGGTGCCTCAACTGAGCCGAAAATGCGGCGCACCTATGCGCTTATGCAGCGCAATTAGTGTGGCGAGGCACGGTTTCGCCGCTGCGAGGCTCCACTAGCCCCCCCCGTCGTTGACGCTCGCAAAACAGAGGGCCTCATCATATAACTTTGCGTGGGGCCTCATGTTGGCCATGGACGGACCTGCTCTTATCTATTAAAAGTCTCAATATCAGGGCTGTCAACGTTAGGCTTGAGATTAATCTGGGAAATTTAACACGTTTCGCAAGCCTACAGGAAAGCCTACAGGAAAGGGAAAACCCCCAAAAGTCTGATAGCAAATTAATAATACATTTGATGTGTGAATTAAATATGGCATGCAGGATTTGTTCTCTATGGAAAGGGTGAAAGATAATTGTACTTGAAAATGATCTGGTACGTTATAATACAGCAAGGAGTTTTTAGCAGAGAAAAGCAATAATTTTGATAAATTCTTCGACTAGAGCCGTGTAAATGGTTAGTCAGCTGATGGATGAATCTGAATCTGCTGATGGATTAATGTTGGTCTGCATCCTGAATGTTGCTGCAATCCATAATCACTTTCCTTGCAGCAACAAAGTAAAGAAGGTGTTAGGCAGCCACTACATACAGTATGAAGGTCAATTTGTTGCTTTATTGTTACTCAACCTTTTGAGTATTACATCCAAAGCTCATCCTGGTGTGCGGCCAAGTTTCAGAGTTTCAAAAGCACAGTGCAGCTAATGCAGCAAGCACGGATAATACCACTTTCAACACAACTCATACACACTACAACCTCTTTTATCTTGGTGTTGTTCTTCCAGGTAAACAGTGAAACACCATTTAGCGTCCTGCTCTTTTCCCCCTCTCTTCCTCCGCTCCCCTGCCAGCATCATGTCCGCCCCGGGCGCAGCATGTGGTCGGCAGCTGGCATTATGCTGACATTTTCTGTACAGTGCATCTCAGCCAGAGAGAGTCAGACCTCCCAGTCTGTGAGAGCCACCCTGAGAGCCAGGCATTACACTGTGAAAAAACGACAGCCCTTCTTTGTGTTGAATCTACCAATGACAACACCAGAGATAATCCATTTGGTTGAAAACTGTATTTTGCCATGGCACAGAAAGGTAATCAGTATTGACTGATATAAAGTGATGTCTCCATGCTTTAATGTTAAAAAACTCTTTATTTTTCTCATACTGCCTGTGCTGCAGCACCTCTTTTCACCCTCTGTCTGAAACCAGAGCCCAGTCTGCTCTGATTGGTTAGCTGGCCGGCTCTGTTGTGATTGGTCAACGGCTTAGAGATGTCCCGCCCCTTAGCCTATCATGTACAATATGTTGGAGCACTAGCCAAAAGAAGCGGGACTGTTACATAGTGATGTCAGTATGTTCACGGATGTATGATTCCCTCTGGAGAACAATTTACATGCACAAAGACTGTAAAACCCTAAAAATAATAGGGCCTATTTAAACATTAAAAATCCCTTCGACGTATTAACTATAAATAATAAATTGTGCCTGCTAGTTTTTCTCAATCGTCTCAATCAACAAGCAAAACAAAAAGCACATCCAATTGTTCTAACTGATGGAAAAAGCAGAGACGAACTTTTCCCACTTCCCAGCTTTCTCGTATGCACATCTGCACAGAAAGGTCAAACATACATGAGCAATTTTAAGGATAGGATTCCCTTGCAAAATGTCAATCAAGTCAGGGCTGTCAAAGTAAAATAGAAAAACAGAAACATGTCCACTGTGCGCTGTACGGCAGGTATACTGTGGAGAATGTAGAGTTGCAGCTCCTAAAAACTCTTAAGAAAAGAGAGATAACGTGTATGCAGCTTCCATGTAAAGTTAGCGTGGGTGAAAACAGTTTTTCCGGTCGCGAAGTTTTCATAATAAAACCGGATATATTCCCCTCACTGTCAAATGATTACACAGTGATATCTGCATTACTCATCAACTAAAAAAACATCAGTTTATCCTAGTTAATTACACAATATTGATTGGTTTAAATTGTGTACAATGCTTTTGTGTTTTTAACCTTCGATTCAGAGAAACAAATAGTTTTTTCGGAATTTAGACACTACAGTTTCCGAATACACTACACTACCCAGAAGCCCCAGCTATCGTTTGGGACTACAACATCCGCCTTGCTTTACAAACCCCGTGATTAGTCAACAAGCTCTGTGATTGGATGTTGGAGTGGCAGTGCGACAAGGTTACGCTGAGCGTCAAACAGCTTTATGAAATGGAATGGAACCACGGCAGACTTTCCAAAACTGGAATTGGACGGGTCCAGCCCAGCCCTCCCCCCCAGAACTACACATGATGGCTATTGTGTGTTTCGCAACATGTTCTATGGCACGTCTCTTCATAAGACGTTTTCGTATTTCCCACAATTAGAAGTTGCCAGTATTAAACTGTGTACACCCTGGAGGTTTAGGGGATACGAAACACAGTGGTGTTATCAAATTTAAAACATATAATTAATAAATGGGTGAATTAATATACCCACAATGACACCTAAGGTCAGAAGAGCTTTATTTAACAGCTGGTCTTATGTCTGTGACCCCTCCTGTTGTTCATTGATAAGCCTGAAACATACATTTTGCAAATATGGCAGTAGCCATCGATCATCTTAAGATAAGATAAGATAAGATATACTTTATTGATCCCAAGTTGAGAAATGTTTTTGTTTACAGCAGCATGTACTACTTTGTTCAACTCCACAAACAATTCAGAGGTTAACCTGGTATTTTTACTCTACTACATGTATTTTAGTTACTTTGCAGATTCTGATTAATGATGTGAAATATAAACAACCCTTAAATCAGGCTTTAGTTACACCTGAGTCAAATTCAGGGAAGGTGATTGTCAAGTGCCAAAATAAACTATGCAATATATTGGACATTAAGTACTTTGTCAGACTTCATATTTATCTGTGGATAACCCCAACGTTTTTTTCTTATTCAAAAGAAGACCTTAACTTAAAGTAATCTTTAATGTTTAAATAAAGCCTTATTAGTTTGTCTGTTTTGCACATCCTCCTGTTAATATCTTTGGACGTCCTGCACTAAACTGTTTTATTGTAGAGATCATTACAGTATCTTCTTAATATTTTCTATTCTATATTTCTATCATGCCTTCTACTTCCCCACTTTTGTATGTAGACTACTCTTAATATTTAAATGTTTTCATCAAATAAAACGTATTCAACAACAGTATTCAATAACGTGCTTTAACCACTAGGCGGTGCGGGTTAAAAAACCAGTGGTGTAGTTAATACATAACATAATAATATCAAACATAATATGACTATTATGGCACCCTTGAAAGGGAGAAGCATTTATCTCATTGTACATGTATAATGACAATTAAACTATTCTATTCTATTCTATTAACTTTATTGTGAAATTAAAACAGAACGGTAAAGGAAAATACTAGGGATGCACGATATTGGTTTTTTTGAAACCGATACCGATACCGATAACTTCCTGCTTCTCAAGACCGATACCGATAACCGATAATAAAAAAAATGTCACGCCACTAATTATTTTAACGCGATTAACGCATGTGTATTTTTTTTCCTTGGCCGCCCCATAGTTTCAGAGCGCATCGAGTTTAAAATACCATCTACAAGCTGATGCTGACAGCCCCGCTCCTGCCGCCCGCTTGTGGCAGACCACACTTCGACGCTCACCGGCAGGCACCGACCATAGACTGTATATATAAAGGCACGGACTGGCCATCTGGAGGACCGGGAGGGTGTGTGTATGTGTGGCCCGAGCGAGCGAGAGACCTTACGTGCATTGTTGTTGTTAGCATCTGGTGCTAGCTAGCTGCGCTAACGGATATAAGGAGATGTTTAAATGAAAACAGAGGAGCGACATTTCGCCACAACTGCGCCGAGCACTTGACTTTATGCAGGAAGCCAGACAGTGGGACATTGTACGGAAAGTCAGCACACTCAGCACGGATAGTGCGCGCAACATGATTGCAGCGTCCAGGCAGCTCCGGTTCGAGCATATGCCTTGAGTTGCACATAGCTCCAACGCCCATACCACGGACGACATGTTTGTTTACTGTCCTGGCTTCACAGCCGCACACCATTTACGTCACAGCCAGGCATGAGTTAGGGAGCGCTGGATTTGTGAAGAACTCCCCTCTTCCTAAACCAATAATACCACAGTACTGGCAAAACGGGAGGAGCCGAGTGAAAAACAAGCGCCCCTCATCCCAATCCACCCACACCGCAGTATTTTTTCTTTTTTTTTACCCAAAAAATGTATTGTATATTATCGGGGCTATTAATACTGGTATCGGGTTTATCGGGATGACGTCATAATTCCTAATATCGGACCGATAATTATCGGGCCGATAATTATCGTGCAGCCCTAGAAAATACAGTTTCAGTCTCTCGATTTGAAGCTTATGCATTGTACCATGAACCTGTATAGACCTGTAACAGTCAACTGCATGAGGAGTTGGAAAGGTAGTTCTGTAAATAATATCTTTAAAAAAAACTACAAACAAATCCCTTTATATCAGCTGTGCACCGTTATGGTGTAAATACAGCCTATCTACCAATTGGATCAAATATAAAAGTCAGCCGAATTAGTGTTGATACTGCAAGGAGACGTATTGTGTGAAAAGAAATGGAAGATGTTGTTTAATTGCTAATATATTTATGATCCACGTCACGTATTCAGTTTTGGCGGCATTTCTTACAGTTTGTCCAGAAGTCTTCTCATCAGGGCTCTATAAATAAAGAACTACGGCAGATATGCAATATTTAATGCAGCCGAACCGTGTATTACAATGCCGTTATGTGATGACTTTCAAAGAGAAAAGCAAGAACACTTGGAATAAAGTATTATTTTATTTAAAAAAAATGTTTTTCCGATTTCATATCCCATGCATTGCGGCTAAAACAATCGATGTTTCAGCCTATCAAAACCTCTGAAAAAAGAAAGGTGTCTCTCAGAATCGAAAGAGAAAAACCTATGGGAAAAACACAAAAGCATTGTACACAATTTAAACCAATAAATGTCATATAATTAACAAGGATAAACTGATGTTTTTTAGTGGATGAGTACTGCAGATATCACTGTTAAATCATTTGATCATTGGTTTTATTTTGAAAACGTCGAGACCGGAAATACTGTTTTCAACCCGTAACTTTACATGGAGGCTGCCGCATACCTCAAATCATCTTCGTAATATCTATCAAACTATAGATCCTACATATCGACTGGACGTGGATTCTAAAAGTACAATACACTTCTCGCTAGAAATCTAATCAAAAAGCGTTTTAATGGCCAAACTATCCTACAATTTAGGATTTTACAGAGAGGGTTATTTGTGAATAAACGACCATCTGTAACGTTTGCATTCAACGGGAGCACTAGAGGGCGAACACTTTAAAACGTAATTATAGGTTGTATTAAGCGTTTCAACAAACGACACATTTGGTCGTAATAAGGGCCTGAACAATCGGCCCATTTGGTCGTATGAGTTGGAGGACTTCTTGTTTAGTAGATGTAGCGCTCCAAAGGATCTGGAGAGATTTGTAGAATTTTCGAGGAGACCATCAGGAGTTATATAAGGATGCAGCTTAAAGGGAGTGCTGACAACTTATCAAGCACTCGCTCAAGCAACTAGCAACTAGAGAGCGTGTCAAATTTAAAGTCAATGTCCTGATACACGATCTCAAGTTTTAATGAGGTTAGACTACAGCAGGGGCGGACTGGGGGGGGAAAGTGGCCCGGGGATTAATTGACAGACAGGCCCACTTAATGCGCGGCATGTATCGGCCGGCCGGCGACGAAAGTATGTTACTTAACAAAAAACCCTGCATTTTATGTTATTTTGGACAATTATTCATATAGTAATCACATTACCTGAGCCCTTGAGTTGCCTAGAGCAAAATAGTTACGGCATATATTTAGTGATTTTAATGTTAACAGATCATTGATGCAATAACATTTGGACTCAATTTGCCTGACTTGACACATGGAATAAAACATGGGCGTAGGAAGCATCCTCAATGTGGGTGAGACAATTTAACAGGGGGTGTGGGCTGTTGGTGGACCTCACCTCCTCTAGGGGGATCCGGGGGCAAGCTCCCCCGGGAAGATTTTTTTTTAAATGTTGAAGTTAAATGCATCAATCTGGTGCACTTTGAGAGCAAAATTAGGGACTAAATCTATGGCAGACAGTAGGGGCTTGGACTGTGAGCCGTAGGGTCGCCGGTTCAAGTCCCCGACCAGACCTATTTGGAGTATGGACTTCTACTTGGAGAGGTCCCAGTTCACCTCCTGCCGTGGTGCCCTTGAGCAAGGCACCAGACATCCCCCTTCCCCCCTCACTGCCATTGCTCCGTGGGCGCTGTACAATAGCTGTTCCTGGTACTAGACTCCTGGTACTAGGATGGGTTAAAAGCAGAGAACACATTTCACTGTGTGTGCTGTGTGCTCTGCATGTGTGACCATTAAAGAGGGTTTCATCCCTCCCAATTCTTCT